>NC_066584.1:21390460-21690460 GCF_024323335.1 Lathyrus oleraceus | reverse complement strand
TCGATTTGACATGAGTACTCAAAGGTCTACCGTGCCTTTAATGTATAAGAGGATCCTTTTAGCTTCTAGGAGGTGTCTTGATCTTGACTTCTCCATGGATCTTATCATCAAGTCAATAATTTGTCAAATGTCAAAATGTTTCATATGTATCTTAGCGATCCTATGATTTATTTGTACAGAGTTGCATCTACAAGCTCATCAAATTTATGTCCTTCTTCAATATGTTTTTTCCCAAGATTTATTTGTACATAGTTGCATCTACAAGCTTATCAGATTTGTCTCCTTCTTCAATATGTTTTTTTTTCATATTTCTTTCGATGCAAGAAAACACCAAACATCGTGTTCACAAATTCCATTTTTAGAAAATAGGCCAAGTTCCCTAGATCTGTCATTTCAAATTCATTCTCCATGGCGTGGCTTTGAACTTTGTTAATTCAATCTCATTTGATTCCGTGACTAATAGATCATCCACATAGAGACATATTATGATTTGATCCTTCTCATTTGGAACCTTTCACATACACTCCATGTTCTAATATACATTTGTTGCTTCCTAGCTTAATTAGAAAACTACCAATTCTTTTGTTCCATGCTTTAGGTGATTATTTCAATTCATACAATTCCTTTCTCAGTGTGTAAACATTCTCTTTTTTCCATTTGATCTCAAAACCTGATGGTTACTTGACATAGACCTCCTTCTCTAGTGGTCCATTAAGAAAAGTAGACTTCACATCCAATTGATGCATCTTTTACCATTTGTATGTTTCATGGTTTCAAGTCGTGCAACTAATGCATGTACCTCATTGAAGTCAATTTCAAGCATTTGAAGAAATTCATTTGCAACTAGCCTTGCATTGTACTTGACAATCTCACCATTTGACACGAGCTTCAGATTGTAAGCACACTTTACATCTATATCCATGAGTGTATGACCAATTCTCAAGTATGTCTCTTATCAATTACCTTGAGTTCGTCCATCATAGTTTCTTACCAATTCTCATCTTTCTTGGCTTGATTGTGATGAATTGGTTCTAAGTCAACCATCCTTGTTTCCTCTATAAGATCATGATCTTTATCTATTGATTGATCATGGAATTTTTCATAATCAATTAGTCTGGATGGTTGAGTTCTGGCTCTAGTTCACCTTCTTACCTTCTATTCTTGCACAACCTCATCTACTTGATCTTCTTGTAATATTTCTCTATTATTGTTTGAGTTTGCATCATTCTGCAATGGATCATTTATAACTTTCACCTAACTCCATCCTTTGCTCTCATCAAACTGCACATCTCTACTTATTACCACTTTATTCATATTATCTGAGAAGAATTTATATACACCTGTTGAGTGGCAGCTCACGAGAATCATAGTCCGACCCTTATCATCCAACTTCTTTCTTAATTGTTCAAGTAAATACTTAGAGCAAAGTGAACCAAAATTCTTAAATGAGCAAAACTCGGCTTCACATGTGTCCATACTTCATATAGTGTCCTGTTCATTAACTTCTTTGTTGGCCATTGATTACTTGCATTGTAGTTGAGGTCACCACTCCCTAGAAATGCTTTGGAATTGTCTTGCTTTCAACATGCCTCTTGCTATGTTCAATATGATTCTATTTCTCCTTTTAGCAATGCCATTGTGCTGATGTGTGTAGGAAGTTATTATCTCATGCTCAATTTCTTATTTCTCACATAATATTGAAAACTCAATTGAAGTGTATTCACAATCTCCATCAGTTCTCAATCAGTTTGATTTGTAAAAACTGAAGACATTTATGTGTTGGAGATGACGAAGAATTGAACCTTTGTTGAGTTGAATGAAGATTTTGATTTGAGTGACGAACATGGAAAAGGATGATGAAGAACTTAAGATATTTTTTTTTGAATTTTAGTGACCAATTTTTTTAAATTAGAGAATAAATTTAAGTTATCTATATTAATAATTAATAATAATAGTAGTAATTATGTTACATAATATTTATTTTTAATTTTTTAAAATGATACATCATCACTCAATCAAATTATTTTTTAATGTAGCATGCCAAATCATCCTCTATTAGTTAAAGTTAATTTGAGAGATTAATATTATAGATATAAAACTTTAGAAGGAACACTATTGTTTGAGAACATTTTTTGAGAGACTAAAATCGTTATTTGATATGTAAAGAGATCATAAACTTATTTAACTTTTATTATTTTCATAGTTTTTTTAATAATTTTTTTTGTTAATTATCTCTTAAAATCAAAATTATAAAATAAAATAAGCATCCAATGATTTATCACGCTAATATGCACTTAATGCGAGAAAAAATCTAATTCAAATAGTTTTAGTTTTTCATCATCCTTGCAATAACTTTGTTTGTTTTTCTTAAAGTTGGAAAAACTATCTAGGTTAAAAAGCCCGAAAAAATGAAGGGTTTGGATAAGAAAATTAGAATCCATTTAACATTTGAATTATTTTGAGGCTTACTTTTTCCACTTTCACATGTGTATATCACACTTGTGAAAATCCGAATTTGTCTTTCATGCGTCTGTAGATGTATCTCCAGATGCATTAAAAATAACGCCAACCTTCTCTTTTCTGAGTTTCACCCCAATTTAAAAAAATTATGTTTGAAGATTTATCTCAATATGATATTTGGGTGTATTCGGAGATGCATCTCCAAAATATCCTCCGCACTCATTTATGAGATTTTGTTATTCACACAAATGATTCAAATAACCACTCAGTGATATTTTCGGAGATGCGTCTCCGAAAATACCCAGAGGGAAAGTTGACAAAATATCACCTTGCATGAGCTTCTTCTTCATGCTAAAACAAGAAACCATTCCAAAACCCATGAAAAAATTTCTCTCATTCTCAATCAACTTTTCAACACCAAAATATCATTCTTGTATTTCATCACTTTAAAGGAGGAAAATCAAGCTGAAATTGCAGGTAAAGATCATTCATTTATCACTCATCATTGCATTTCTCTTAGTTTCCTGGTGAAAAATGAATCTTGAGTCCGAAGATTCATTTTTGGACGAAGTTAGGTGAGTTCCGGATGTGCATCTTCAGATTGTCCTGATAATTTGAAATGTTACACTGCTTTTTTTTTGTGATAATAGATAGGGTGCATCCAAATATGTTTCTCAAAACTATTGTGAGTATGTTAAATCAGTCAAAGTGAAGCATGATGTTAAATCAAATGAAGTGAATGATGATGTTCAGCTGGATGAAGCGAATGATGATGTTCAACCGGATGCTCGACCGGTTGTTGTCGAGGTAGATGTTCGTGCACAATTTATAAATAAAGAAGTGCATATTTTTCATGAACATATGCTAAAATGGGTCCGTAGGGAGACTGGAAAATTGGGGGCTGGCGTTGTAATCGGAAGGTCCAATAATGGTTCAGATAGAAGACACGCATTTGTAACAATAATATGCAAAAGAAGTGGCATGTACCAACTAAGGATTAGGAACTTGAAACGAGATGACACATGATCGAGGAAATATGAGTGTTTGTTTAAATTGTGCGGATATCGTATGGCGAATGAGACATGAAAATTTAATGTGATTTCCTATATACATAATCATGTCTTGCATAACAAGCTAGCCGTTCATCCCGTTGTATGTCGCCTTGTTTCAAAGAAGAGAGAACTTGTTTCAGACATGACATTAAATATGGTGGCACCGAAAAATATACTCGCATTACATCTTTGAAACAGAAAGACCTCTAAATGTTTCAAATATCAATATGGTCTCCCTGAAATGGAAAAAACAAAGGGTGCCTCTAAAAAGGTCAAAGTGACAACTCTATGAGATGATCTCCTTCATACTTTGAACATGTTAACTCACATTTCCCTGATTCTCCGACTCCTAAATCCCAAAAAAGTTTTTCAAGGATGCTCGCATTAGCAAATCGTATACTCCACCACCATTACCAAAAATCAAATTCATTGAAGAGATGGTGCAACTACTACAAATAACACATGTCATGTCGGACGCGAAATGGATTTCACCTTGGTTACAATGCCGATGTAACAAAGGGTGACATGAAAAGTGATAACTTTACCCCTCGGTGTTTATAAAGCCAAGGTTAAAATGCAAAAGATCAAGGATTTTACCCCTAACAACAACATATTTTTATTTTCAAAACTAACTAGCGTGCGCAACATACCTCTCAGTTTTATTAAATTATCGAGATAATAAGATATGTACGTCGATTTTTGACTTTAACTGATGGGCTTAATCAATTTTAATGATACATAAATTTGTTTTGATTCTCATTTTACTGGCAGACCTATATCATTTTGTGCACACGCACAAACTATAAAATTGTTACAAAAAAATTTAACACATAATACAAAATCAAAAACAGATAACAAAATTGGTATTTCTTTTTTTATACATAATTATAAATTTACATTATGGCAAAACCAAATGTACAAATTTAAATTATTGTCATCAACACATGAAAATTTCAAAAGCTCTATATGAACAAATTCAATTTATAACAAAAGAAAAACTATTGTTAAATTTCACGACAAGATGATAAGAAGACATCAATCCAAATTGATCGGACATCATCTATCTCTTCTTATGAGAATGGTGTATTATCGTTAAACTCCTATAATTAGAATAAAATTTTAATTATGGTAAGCTAACAACAACAACATTAACTTAAGAAATATACATAAGTCACTTGTATATGGATTAAGCTAATACCTTACGCTTGGTCCATCCATTTGTAATGTCTCCGGTGACAATATCATGCATATGTTTCATAACATAATATCCACAAGAATAGCGGTCGAGTTATCTTCTCGAATACAAATGATATTCATATAGTTACTATATAGTACACACAAATAAAAGAATATCAAAAAGCACAAGGAATACTTACTTTTGGGATAAGGATCCTTGGCCTTTTACCAATGAAATTACGTTTCATTGCATTCCATACCTCCATCGTTCTACATACACATGTCAGTAAAAATTAAACACACATATAAACTATTCAAAACTAAAGGTCAAACTTTAATAAAAACTAATACCACTTACCCACACAAAGTGTTTAACATAATTTATTAAGGGGATTGTTCATAGAGCAAAGCATAACTAAAGTATTTTTCCTCGGGCATATAATAATTAGTTGACAATGATTACTGCATAAACATTTAGAATAATTAATAATATGTATAAAATTGATTTATAAATGAAAACACAAATTAATATATACTTACGCGTGGGAAAACGGGACCAAATAACATTCTTTGTTCTCTTCTATCAATTTGTCTTGTAAGTAAACCTTGATATTGTTTGCTACCGTACCATCATGAAGGTTAATGGGATTTGGATCTATGATAAAATACTTTCTTAAACCCCTTTCAACACACATCTCATGCAAGTACCTGCAAGAGTCAAATGTTTATTGCTAAAGTATGAGAACATATGAATATAAATAGAAATGATTAACGTAAAAATTATACTTAAGAGCGCCATAATTGTAATATGGTAATGTCTCGCCATTCACCCCCTTTAAAAGATCCTTAATAGTAGACTTAGGAAGTACGTAATACTGATCTGGAACATGACTTAATTGATTATTCTCACAAATATCTAAAAGACTCTCTACTATCATTTTTAGTCTTTGAATTTTATCTATTTGTTATGGTGCAGTTTCAATATTGTCCTGGTAGGAAAAAACTTTCTTTTGTGCTTGTACCATCCATTACTTTCTCTTGAATATCCAACTGATTTGAATTTGTTTGGTTGAGTAAACCCAATGAACTCAATCTCTAGATCATAAAAACAACATGAATACAATACAAAAATTAAAATGCAAAGAATAATAACAACAACATACGCCAATTTTTTTTATACTTATACCTCAAGCACATCACGGGTAAATTTCATAGATAACCTCTCATTCTCCTCATCATTCGCCTTCTCTCTCTCTCTCTCTCTCTCTCTCTCTCTCTCCTCTTGGACCCGTTCCTGTACCTGCTACAACAACCTCTCTTCCACCTCTTACAACATCCTCTCCCACTCCTCTGTTTGCGCCCTCTAACGTTCCTCCTGATTCCACTTCTCCGTTTCTTCCACCAACTTAACAACAACTATCTATTCAATATCTTCCTTAATGTGTATTACTCTAGTTGATTGAGATCGTCCAAGAAAACTCTTGAAGTAAATGCCTCTTCCAAGACCACAAACACGCCCATGATGCTCTTTGGTTCTAATCGCTTCAACCAAGATGTCATGATGATCTTCTGGAACAAAAAGGCCAACTTTGGATTGTTCAACCAATAAATGCTAAACACATATAAGATTTCATCTTTACCAAGTTGATTTAACCAAAATAAATAATATTGTTGAAAAAAATTATCTAGTTACAATCTTTTTAACAATTTCACGTGTAGTCTCTAGTGTGAACTCACCGTCTTCTCTTTGATGTTCCCTCTTCTATTTCTCATGGCATGATGATGGAGATGAAGTGCGATCAAGGCTTATAAAATCACCCAGCTCTTATTCCCTTTGTTTTCTTTTTTCTTTAATCATCATCTTTTCAAGTTTATCATATCCTCCATGAGACAATCTATGTGAATAGAGATTTCTAGATCTATTAAACTTTCCTTTTTTGCTCTTAGCCAAAAATTCGGGAGTGGTGCGAGACTTTACAAATTCCTCCCAACAATCCTGATCAATATATGAATACATATGGTATGGAGGCTGTTGGATGAGTGATATAATAATGGGTGAGTTGTATCTTAAAGCCCCTCTAACGCTCACCAATATATGTAAGCACCTTCTTTTTAACCTTACTATCATTCGGACTAACATTAAACACTTCATATATTTACACAATAGAGTTGTTATTAGTATTAAACAAAAAATTAAATGATTATACATACTTGTAAAACATATCATAAAATTCAATATTATTACCGCAATATCGGTCCATAAGCTGTTTTTCAAATTATTGTCAATGTCGTGCCAACTATCCAACAAAATACTCACTTTACTTCTATCTTGTAACGCAACGTAACCCATAAAATCCTCAGCATGTTTACCATAAGTCTTGTCGGTCGCAACGTCGACTCTAACCGGGTAGCGAATGCCATTTTCATGTGTTTTTTTCACCTTGGTATACATCATGGCACCTCTAGTTTTTCTTTTATGTTTTATATTTATAGATGTAGTTGTATGAGCCGTGGAGGTTGAATTCGTCGAGACAACAACATCTTTCGGGGGAGTAGTTGATGTTGTATAGGTGTTGTTTATCATATTTGCCATTTCAGTGATAGTAACAATAATGCAAGTGAAAAACTAATGAAGTTAGACCATGACTGATGAGATATAAACAAAATAAAAAATAATGATCAAGAGAAACCGTTTCAGTGATACTAAACCATTTTAGTGATACTAAACCATTATATATATATATATATATATATATATATATATATATGAATTAAAATCATTTTAGTAATATAAACAAAAACGTGATAAAGAAGTACCTCAAACGTGATGACAAAGATTCAATTAAGGTTGAAAATAGAGATAATGTTCATGTTTTAATGAGAGTGACGATGAAAGCCGCCAACAATTGGAAGAGTTTTGATGAGAGAGTGACGATGAAAATCGCCTAACGTTTCTGCGCAAAGAATGACGATGAAGTTAGAGCATTGATAGGTAAACGAAAAGTTAGAGACTAATTCTTTGAAGTATTTCATGCAAAACAATCTCATGTCAGTTTTTTTGAGAAAACCAAAGTGTATTAATTAATTAAAAAGAAATTAAAAAGAAAAAGCGCTATAACACCATATTCTGGGAACTAAATTAAAAGATCTTTCTCGTCGATTTTCAAGAAAAAATGAGGTATATGAATTCATAAAATGAAAAATAAAAGAAGATTTTGAAAAAAGTAAATAATAAATATTGACACAATATATTACCTCTCTTTTGGTACATGTAACCTTATAGAAATAAAATATTAAATAAACCATAGAAAATAAAGGGTAGCTGAAAATGTGTCAAGTAAAAAATACTAAATAAACCATAGAAAATAAAAATAACATACAATTGAAAAAGGGTTTTAGTAAAATCCAGAGAAAAAGGTTTTTACTAAAATAAAACATAACGCTCTCATGACATATTCCCTCGGTTTATGAATGTTCGAGGTGAAAGTTTTGTCATAAAAAGTCTTATTTCTAGTAGTGCGCTTTATATGCACAACACATCGAGCCGATTGTAAATGTTGAAAGTGACGACAACGGTGGTTTTCGAGTTATTTCAGGTTTACTTGGTAAAGGAAAGGATGACCACAATTTTGTCCGCCGTCATCTTATACTTATATAAGAGATGACGACACACAAGGAATCATACACAAAGCTAAATGGGAGCAAAGAAAATTATGATATAATTCTCAATGCTCTTATTCCTTGTCTTAATGCTCCGACTCCGTGGATCTGCTTTCTAGAAATGAGACGTCTTATAACAAGTGCTTATGATATTGCGTACATTGATTTAACACAATATGGTTTTTCGGAATTATTCTTTCCACTTCGGAGTAAGCTACCTTAAAATCTATCCGAACGCATCATGTGTATTGGTTGGCTATCAAAAAAATACTATTTTGTTCAACTTTATTTGAAACCGGAATGTCCAATACCAAAGACATCATCAGAGTGGATGAAATATTTCACACAAGATGCTAAAATATTGTCGAATCACTTTTTCAAAAGGATGGAAGAGTTCACCAAGTCGAGCGATATTAAACGAGAAGCAAATAAGGAAATATCGAAGAATAAGCCACTAATAGTATAGGTAGTGACATTTATTTTGATGCGTTTTAATTGTAATCTAACAATGTAACACGTTTTTTTTGTAAGTAACGCACTACATAATGTTATAAAGTTGAGTGGTATTTTTTGGATAATTTTTATTTTTGAAATTCTACTATGCATAATCAACCGATTCTGTTCTGCATTATTTTGGGTGGTTCCGGAGATGCATCTCCGAACACACCTTCTAATTATTATTAAAAACAAAACATGAGATAATTCGGAGATACCCTAATTTATTTGAAAAAAAAAGAGGCGGATCCTGATATGTATCTTCGAAGTCTTGCATGCAGATATGATCATGTTTGTAAGATTCTTATTACTTCTATAAATAGGGTCCCGTTCCATTTTCTTTACACAAACCAGAATGACTACATATCCTAATCTCGCATTTGTGTATTTCAATATCGCAAAACCCCATTTCAAATTCGGATATGCGATGACATACTTCTCGTTGATATGAAAACCAAATTGAATATCTTCTACGATATATAAAAAATCAGAGAGTTATCAAACTCGAGTACCGTTCACACTCGATAGACAATAAAGGGAAGATACAGTTCACCATGCTTGAACTGAAGACAGATAATGATTTAAAGATTATGTGGAGTATCTTTTACCGTTACTCAAGAAAGTGTTTGATTGAAGTGGATGCGATGATTCAAAGATCAATCGAAGATATTATAAGAATGTTGCAACGTCCTAAATCATCTATTTTTAATGACATGTAATGTTAAATTTATGTAATATTTATTTTATCGTTGATTTATATTGGTTTTTCATTCGGCTATTGTTTCTTAATATTTCTGTTTTGAACTGACAGAGTATATTTCGGAGATTCATCTCCGAAGCCTCACAGACTAATGAACTAAGAGTGTTACGAGATGTATCTCTAAATCGATTCAAATTTTTTGTATGAAGGATCAAATTTAAACAATCAAATTCTAATATATTTATAAATTGTAGCCCAACACGCAAGGGAAGAAGATAAAGAAAATCAAAAAAAAAAAATTATTAAACTTTAATATTTTAATTCATGAATAAAATAAATAATTAATATATTAAAAAATTTATTTATAAAATATATAACATCATAAATATTAGTTAATAATATTATCATTTTGATCATACTTATTAGGTCATATTTGCAAAAATAGGAGTCAGAAATTATTTAAAAGAGATGTCGACCCATTATTTAAAAGAGAGTCAGAAATTATTTAAAAGAGATGTCGACACTGCAGAAAAAAGAGACATTATAGTGCAAAAACAATGTGGCGAACTTCAAAGGATAGATGAGTATCATACCAGTTATTTAGGATATTAGTACCCATTATTATTTCCATATGGTGAGGATGGATATAGACCTAATGTGAGGCACCGTAATAAAGGGACAAATATTCGCCACTTCACAGACATAACACAGTCAGAACAGAACAATAAAGATATTCCTTGGGAAGAAGCAACAAAGCGAAATCGACTTACAATAAGAGAGTGGTTGGCCTTTAGAATTCAATCAAGATCTAATGAAGCACAAACATTGTTGCGATCAAGGAGACTTTATCAACAATTTTTGGTAGATGGTTTTACAATGATGGAATTAGAAAGACTTAGGTGGCTTCGAAAGAATCAGTCAAAACTGAGGGTTGGCAAGTATCACAATTTGAATGAATATAATTCAAATGGAGAAACGCACGGGTCAAACACAGGTAAGAGGGTTGTGCTACCTTCTTCATACGTTGGTAGTCGTAGATATATGGATCAACTATACTTTGACGGAATGGCAATATGCAGCTATGTCGGATTTCCAGATCTTTTCATTACATTCACATGTAACCCCAACTGGCCTGAAATTCAGCGTTTGCTTGGTTCTGTTCATCTAAAAGCATCAGATCGTCCTGACATCATTTCAAGAGTCTTTAAAATAAAATTTGATGAGCTTTTGTCTGATCTCACAAAGAAAAGTCTATTGGGGAAAGTTCTTGCATGTGAGTAACTTATTCCATATTCAATTAATCGTATTGTTATTTTCAAATTTATCATTCGTGTGCTAACTATTGTATATATTTTATATATTTATTTTTATAGATATGTATACAATTGAGTTTCAAAAGAGAGGATTACCACATGCTCACATCTTAATTTTCCTCCATCCATCTAACAAATATCCAACTCCAAGTGATATTGATCGCATTATTTCAGCTGAAATACCTGACCAAGATACCAATGAAGAGTTGTATAATTTGGTTAAAACTCACATGATTCATTCACCGTGCATGAAAGATGGAAAATGTTCTAAATATTTTCCAAAACAGTTTCAGCCCGAAACAATTGTTGATCAAGATGGGTTTCCGGTATATAGAAGAAGGGACAATGGACATACAGTTCTTAAGAATGGAATTCAAGTCGATAATCGGAATGTTGTTCCATACAATGCAAAGTTGTTGACAAAGTACCAAGCTCACATAAACATGGAATGGTGCAATCAAAGTACATCGATTAAGTACTTATTCAAGTACATCAACAAAGGTTACGACAGAATCACCGCTGCCATTGTACCGAATGATTATGGAACTTCCAACCAGCCGAAGAATGTTGATGAGATCAAACAGTATATTGATTGTTGGTACGTTTCTAATATATCACTTGAAATATGATGTCATGCAATTTATCTATTTCAACTAAAAGTGTGCAATTTTTCTTTACATGCATGGTGTAGAAAATTTTATATGTACACTGTTTTGACTATATGTGTTATAATAAAATTTATATATTCTGTCTACAATAATCATTCTATTAATTTTAAATCCATTGCCTTTCATTATATTGTTTGTAGGTACGTTTCTCCGAGTGAAGCATCTTGGAGGATATTCTCCTTTCCAATCCATGGTAGAAAACCAGCTGTTGAGAGACTGTACTTTCATTGTGAAGATCAAAATTCGGTATATTACACTGATTTTGATCGTATCAATACAGTTCTGGAAAAACCAAGTGTAACTTAATCGATGTTTACATCATGGTTCGAAGCAAATTGCAAGTATCCTGAAGCACAAAATTTAACTTACAGCAAATTTGTTTCAAAATTTGTTTATGTTAAGAAAAAAAGAGAATGGAAACCCCGTCAAAAAGGTTACACAATTGGTAGGCTTATATGGGTTCCTCCAACAACTGGCGAATTGTACTATCTTAGATTGATGCTCACACATGTCAAAGGCCCTCGCAGTTATAATGATATAAAAACAGTAAATAACGTAAAATATGATACTTTCCGGGATGCCTGTTTTGCTATGGGTTTTATCGGCGATGATAGAGAATTCATTGCAGCTATTAAAGAGGCAAATCATTGGGGTTCAGGTCAGTATTTGAGATTACTATTTGTTCACATGTTATTATCAGGCAGCATTAACAGCCCAAGACATGTATGGAGTAAAACATGTCATCTCTTAGCTGATGGAATACTATATGCTCAACAGTGAATTGCAAACAATAGAGGTATTATTTTTCCTATATTGTGAATTTTTATTATATTTATTTGTTTGATTCTTAAAAGTAAATTTGTTTTATAGTTTACACTTATAATTACTATTGTATAAAGGTTTGAGGTTGTCGGATGAAGAGATAATGAATTTAACATTAATTGAGATTGAACGAAATCTTCAAAGGAAGAGCCGAAGTCTAAAGGAATTTGCTGGAATGCCTTATCCAAGTGGATATGTGGTTGAGCAGTTGGGAAATAAGCTCATATACGAAGAGCGGAGTTACAATCCAGCCGAACAATTGCAAGAATACAATAATTTGTTCTTAAATCTTACAGGTAAATATGTTAAATGTTTGTAAGTTTTGTCATAATTTTATAAAGTTAACTTTTAAAGTATGATTTTATCTTACAATTTTTTTTAATGTATAATTAATTTATTCACTGCATGTTTGCTATGTATTTTTTTTAAATTAGATGAGCAAAGAGGTGTATTCAAGCGAATAATGGAAGCAGTAAACAATCAACAAGGAGGCGTATTTTTTTTGTATGGATACGGTGGCACAGGGAAAACCTACATGTGGAGAACTCTAGCTTCCTACATAAGATCAAAGAAACAAATTTGTTTAACTGTTGCTTCATCGGACATAGCTTCACTACTACTTCCAGGAGGTCAAACGGCTTATTCAATGTTCAAGATTCCAATACCTACAATTGAGTCTTCTACATGTAATATCGACAAAGGTAGTGATCGTGCAGAGCTACTAAAAATGGCAAAGTTGATAATTTGGGATGAAGCTCCAATGACACACAGATTTTGTTTTGAAGCGTTTGATAAAACCCTTAAAGACATAATGGGGCGTTCCAATTGTTCTGACAAATTATTCGGAGGGAAAGTAATTGTATTTGGTGGAGATTTTCGGCAAATATTACCAGTTGTACCAAGGGGCAGCCGTTCAGATATAATACATTCTACAATAAATTCATCATACATCTGGGATCATTGTGTTGTGCTGAAGCTTACAAAGAACATGTGACTCCAACAAGCCGGCAATACTTCAAGTACATCTGAATTAGAATTGTTTTCTAATTGGATATTAAAAGTTGGCGATGGGAAATTGGAAGAACCTAACGATGGTTACACGGATATTCCTATTCCAAATGATTTCTTAATTTCTAACTATGATGATCCACTAGAAGCCATTGTTAGTGAAACATATCCGAATTTTCTTAACAATTACAAGAATCCAAATTTTTTGCAATCAAGAGCTATATTGGCAGGAACAATTGAAACGGTTGACATCATAAATCAATACGTTTTGGGATTCATACTAGGTATGCGTTATCCATTGTAAACATATTTATAGATATATTCATATATTTATATGTACTAACATAGATTTATAATAATAAAATTTCAAAATTTTTCCCAAAAGTGAAGAAAAGGAATATTTAAGTTCAGATTCTGTAGACACTTTTGACGGTGAAGGAAATGAAGCTTTTGATGTTTTGACCCCGGAATTTTTGAATACACTTACAACTTCCGGTCTACCTAACCACAAGATTAAATTAAAGATTGGGACCCCTATTATGTTGCTTCGAAACATTGATCAACCTGAAGGTCTCTGCAATGGAACAAGGCTTATAGTTACAAGATTGGCAAACCACGTTATCGAGGCAAAGATTATATCTGGAAAGAATATTGGAGGGGTTATCTATATTCCAAGAATGGATATGACTCCAACACAATCTCCGTGGCCATTCAAAATGACTAGAAGGCAATTTCTCATAACTATATGTTATGCTATGACAATTAACAAATCTCAAGGTCAGTCATTGGATTATGTTGGATTGTATTTGCCTAGAAGTGTATTTAGTCATGGTCAACTATATGTTGCAATATCAAGGGTCAAAAGCAAAAAAGGGCTTAAGATATTAATCCATGACAAGGATAACCATCCATTGAATTCTACAACAAACGTCGTGTTCAAAGAAGTTTTTGAAAACTTATAGAACGTAAGTTTTTCATTAGTTATATTATATCAAGAAATGTCGTTGTTTATTATTAGAATTTTATTGAATGAGTTGTATAAAATATACATTATGTTTTAACATTTGTTTATATGGATGTAATTGTTTTTTACAGGGTAATGAATCATCACTTCCTAAAAGGTTGCGGACAGGTTTTGTATAAACCCAGTTTTTTAAGGACCAAAGAATTGTACGAAGTTAAATCATTTTTGTTGCTGGACTTATTTCTCACAATTTTAACTAAAATTGTGAACCTTTTGTTTCAATATCTTTTGTTGCATTAAACCTTACTGTATCAATTGCAATTAATTTCAACATTTGGTAGTATTCATTACTATATTTTAAAACAAATGAGGTTCTGGTATTTCTTTTACATGGTTTATGTATTTTGGTTAAATAATCATTTATTATGAAGGTTAATATTTGCGCTTTTATACCTCAAATTAGTAACAGATCGGAAAATTTCATCCATTACTAAATAAATATATTTTTATTTCTTATGTCCAAAATCTCAATGATAAATGAAATGTTTATTCATAACATTAACAATGGAATGTTTATTATATATCAATATACCAATAAATTGTAAAAATATTTTTGTATTATATTTTTTGATTATTTCCTTAATATAGTATACAAAAAAATTAAGCAAATTATATTACTATAAATTAATAATGTTTTACTTTATTATGTCCCAAACTGAAAAAAGTTATTTGTGGAAATTTTTTGAACCCATTTATTGATCATTTAACATCCATTACATTAAAAAAAACTCTTATGCAATAAATTTGTGTACGTTGATCCAACTATATATATATATATATATATATATATATATATATATATATATATATATATATATATATATATATATATATATATATATATATATATATATATATATAAATAAAAAATATATTATATTTTAATTTTTTAAAATAAATTATTGCGCAACCCGTGCGAACGCACGGCTCCTTTACTAGTATATTTATAAATTGTAGCCCAACATGCAAGGGAAGAAGATAAAGAAAATCAAAAAAAAAAAATTATTAAACTTTAATATTTTAATTCATGAATAAAATAAATAATTAATATATTAAATAATTTATTTATAAAATATATAACATCATAAATATTAGTTAATAATATTATCATTTTGATCATACTTATTAGGTCATATTTGCAAAAATAGGAGTCAGAAATTATTTAAAAATAATTATAAAAAGATATAAGTTTAAATTTTAAAATTAAAAAATAATATTTTATTGAAATTAGTATATAAGAACAAAATTACATTTTAGCAAAAAAAAAACTTAAAAAATGAGCCAAAAGATTAAGGAAGCTACTAGAAAAGAATGTTTAGAAAGGCACGTGTCAAATTCTAGTAAATGTTTCTATTTATTGTTTACAAAAAGAAAGTAGTAGATCGTTGTTGATTTATGTAGAACCTTCGAGCTTCTTCTTCCACCTACATTTATCACCCTTTTAAATACTCCAATATTCACCATCTCTGTTTCAACACAAAACAAATTTAACAACGCTTTCAGATTATCAGAATATTGAATATCACTTCATCCGATCCGAGAAAGAAAGAACGATAATGGATTTCAGATTGATGGGTTTGGATGCTCCAGTGCTGCATGCTTTGCACCAAATGATGGACCTTTCAGACGACAACTCTTCCGACAAGTCATCATCACATAATGCTCCCACACGGTCGTACGTTAGAGATGCGAAGGCGATGGCTGCAACACCGGCGGACGTGAAGGAATATCCAAATTCATACGTGTTCTTGATCGACATGCCGGGGTTGAAATCCGGTGATATACAGGTTCAGGTTGAAGATGAGAATGTGCTAGTGATAAGTGGTGAGAGGAAGAGGGAAGAAGAGAAAGAAGGTGCTAAGTATTTGAGAATGGAGAGAAGAGTTGGGAAATTTATGCGCAAGTTTGTTCTTCCTGAGAATGCTAATACTGATGCTGTTTCGGCTGTGTGTCAAGATGGGGTGTTGACTGTTACGGTTGAGAAATTGCCTCCTCCTCAACCAAAGAAACCTAAGACTATTGAGGTTAAGGTCGCTTGAAATTGAAACCTTGTTTGAATTAGGATGATCTTTGGGGCAGAGGGTAACAGTGTCTTTCTTTAAGGTTGTTCTTTTTTATGTTTTGTTTTGATGATCATTGTTGTTGATTTGTAATGCAATGAAATGCAGTGGTTCTGTTTCTGTGGTTGTGATTCATTCTGTAATGCTATGACTTCTTTGGCCTTGTCTTAAAAGATTGTAAGAATTCTCTATAGTTTTGAAAATTTAGAAAGCGTGACAAAACTTACTAAAATCGCAAATATAATCAGTATAATATATTCTTTTAATAGAATTATAAAAGGAAGACCAAAAAGGAGTATAAGATAAGATAAAAGGATTTTTTTTGAATAAGGTTAAAATATATATAAAAAATATATCACAAAAATAGAGGGAATCCAGATACAAATTTAAAGGAGAGTAAATTAATATAATTAATTTATCTATTTTTAATCGGCCAAAATATACTATACTGAGGAAACTTTTACCACCGCTCCCACAGATTGAGATTTTCGAAGGGGATGTGGAGGCTCTATTACAATTTAACTTCATCCAATCTCTAGAAGGGGCTGTCAAAAGACATGACTCTCGTGAGCTGGATAATAACCATAAATCTTTTAAGATCATAAAATCATGCACAACATCCATATAATAAAAGAAATAGAAGAAGAAATAGGAATTAAAGTATCATTATATCTAATCAAGCTTTGAGCCTTTCAAATCGAATTGAAAGTGAAAATAATGGTTAGATATTGAGCATGTTCTCCAACCAACTCCAAAGCTTCGATGCATAACTCATTTAGAAGGGAACAAGAAACTTCTTCATTGGTCATAGGTAACTTATTATGAAGAAATCTCCATACCATGAAAGAATTAGTCGGAGAAATTGACTTGTTCCAAATCCATCTCTACCACTATTTTTGAGTACCTTTATCGTAAGCAAACGTAAGAGATAAATAACCATTAGTTGTGAGGTTTCTATATATCTTGTCAGGATGAAGATCGAAAGGGATGTGACAGTTGCTAATACGCACTTAAAAGAGATGGAAACGATGGTAGAAGACTTGGAAACATCCCAAGTACCATTGATAATAATTTTGTTGATCATTTGATCTTCAATTAAAGCAAGAGCATCACCATAGATAGAAAGGAGAATCACACCAATTATCGATCCATAAATTAATGGATTCAACAATTTTAAAACACCAAGAAGAATTATCAATATCGTTTTTCAGCTCTTGCTTAACACTAGACCAAATGGAAGAGAAAACATGATTGATGAACTTATTAGTTCGAGTAAATCTTTTTCTAAGAAGTGTAGCCCAACTGTCAGAATAATTAAGAAGATCTCAAGCAAGCTTCAAGTTTGAAGCTTCGCTTAACTTGGTTCACGGTCTAAGCCCAGGCCAACCTTCCTCAAGAGGCTTACAAATATTATTCCATGCCAATGTAACAACCTTAATTTTTTAGGTTTCCCCACTCCAAATGAATCTCCTCAGATCATAAATAAGAGACATCGGCCAAGCATAGATAGTCATGCTATGAGTTATCATCTCTTGAATGGTGAATTTAACCAACTCTACCATACCAACAAAAGATAACAACAAACCTTTCCACGAAATTAACTTATTGATAACTTTGTCAGTAATAGGTTGCAAGAAAATTTTCTTTGATTTGCTTTTGAAATATTTTCTTTGGTTTGCCTTTGAAAAGTGGAACTCCCATATAGTTGAAAGAGGTGAGCCTTTATTGAACCCAGAAAAATCAGCAAGAATATTGAGGCAGGAGACCGACATAGCACCACCATAAATGAAAGATTTCCTACCGTTGACCACTTGCCCAGAAACATCCACATAGTCTTTGAAAGTAGAAATGAGATTCTTGATGTTGGAAATTTTACCTTTGCAACAAATTAGGACATCATCAGCATAAAGAATATGAGAGGGAACAATGATACTCTTCAACCTGACAATAAGATCCAACAAGTTAAAAGACACTAACTGAAAAATCCTTTTGCTCATTATTAGAAGTAATTCATATTTATTAGTTGTACTATTTTCTTAGCCCCTAAGTTTGTTAGAGGGTATTTTAGTATTTTATCCTATTCTAGTAACCCTAGTTTTAGCTTATAAATAGAGTGACAATCATTGTAATTTTTATCATGTTTTTTATAGCCGTCATTCTCTTAATAGAATATTTCCGTTCATCATTTATTCTACCTTTGCACCAACAATTGGTATCTAGAGCTCCGGTTCGGATTCATTGGTGTCATACCCCAAAAATTATCCATCATTTTTCCTAAAAAAAAAAAAAAAAAAAAAAAAAAAAAAAAAAAAAAAAAAAAAAAAAAAAAGAATTTTTTTTTTAATTAATTAATTAATTAATTAATTAATTAATTAAATAATTAAAATAAATAAATAAATAAAATATAACAAATTATTTTGGACTTGGGTCTCCCTCAGTCCAAGCCCATTACCCACGAAATTAGTCTATAAATACTGAAGTTTTAGTAGGGGGAGTGAGACTTGGAGTTACACTTGGGAGATTCACTGGAGAAAGAAGGAAGAGAAGCAAAACACTCTGAGGTTTCCTTGGAACAAAACCTTGAGAAAAAAGAAAGAAAGAGAACAGAGAAGGACGGATAGAAACTTTGGCATAGGAACCCTGCCTACTCGGAGAATTCAGAGTAAAGAAACCCTGAAGGCAGCCCATCTGCACCGAAGCCATCGCCGTCCAATTCCCGCTGCCTAACTTATTCCGATACTACAAGTGGTCAATCCCTTCAACCTTGAATTGGCAAACAGGTTTTGCGTATCTCTATTGTTTATACTTTCAATTGGCCATATCTACATATATAATGCATCATGATTAAATGTTGATATATAATTTGCTTTCGTATGGGAATTTAAATATGCCTGAATACCCCGAATGTTTGACCATGTTATTCCTGTGATAAAATGCCATAAAATTCAAAGTTCCTAACATGGGGCTGTTTTCAAATTCAAAATCCGTGGCCTTCGCTAGGCGAGGCAGAGGCGAACGAGACAGTAGCTGACTTTTCTATTCTGTTTTTTTTTTATGTTTTATCATAGCCATGCATTATTCATCCTATCCTATTTATTGTTGTGATATTTCTCCGGTGTAATCTTCGATTGCACCCTGATTTGGTGTTCTGACATGTTTCTTTTTTTGAGTTTCGTAAAGGTTCACATATCCCAGGAAAAGGTTATTGGCTAGGTATTCCACTTTATTTGTGGGATACCCTTGTGGAGTTTCATCCTAAATTAACTTTTAATGTATTAATTTCTAATGTATTAATTTTTTAATATATTATTTTTAATAATTTTAATGTGGAGTTTCATCCTAATTATATAATTAATTGTAAAACTTTGCCTTTGAATAAGTGATCTTGGACCTCTCTTTGTTGCCTTACGATTACGATATTACGGTCATGTCCCGCGAACGTGGGGATACCCTTAGCAAAGACCCTTCGGTTAAATCATCATAAAATAAATTATAGTCCCTCGGATGTTGCCTTCGAATATACAACTTTGTCCCTCGATGACCCTCCGATGTTGCCTACGGTTAAAAGATGATAGTCCCTTCGAATGCTAAGGTATCCTCGTAACTGATGCCTTCAATGACCAATCGATGACCCTACGATGACCCTTTTACATCCAAAGGATAAAACTACTTATTTCTCAATAATAAGGACAGTTTTACCCTCATAAGGATAGGAAATACTCATAAAGACCTTGGGTCGGTATAACTCTTAATTGCTGGCTCACAACCTAAAACATTTTTTCACACCTCACACCTTTCAAAATACCTTCAGAAAATCACCACTTGGTATACATTCATACTAGAATCATTACCGAGTTATATTTTTCTAAACAATTTTCAAAACTAAACGAGATAATCACTTTGTATACATTCATACAAGAATCATTACAAAGTTAAATTCTCTTTTCAAAACAATTTTTCTAAACAATTCACAAACACTTTTTTTTAGACAAAAATAATATAAGTGATCGAGCAATTAAGAGCCCATGGATAACCATGGATACAAAGGGTGCTAACACCTTCCCTTTGTATAATGTACCTCCCGAACCCAAAATCTAAATTAAGGTTTTTCCTGTTCTTTTCCACCTTTCCTTATTGGATAAAAGAAAAGTCGGTGGCGACTCTTGCTAACCGCGACATTGCGATTAAAACCACAAAAAAGTCCAGTTCACCGTATGACAGAACTGGCGACTCTGCTGGGGACCTTAAAAAGAGAGGTTACCTTAAAAACAAGATCACTTATTCAATTTGTCTGATTTATTTTTAAGGGATTGCTTGGGTATGTTATGCTTGAGTGAAAGATCCTACACCCGGATCTAGTGTACCTTAGGTAAGTAGCAAGAGATCATCGCGACTGTCCGGCGTATACTGGAATGGTCAAAATGATGGCTACGGTTAATGTGGCACTTTGGATGTCCTGATGTTCCTCATGTTAGTTGAGGAAATATTTGGCATTCGCGTGGTGTCATAAAAGCATTAACCAGACCTTTAGAACCCTAATTGACTCATCCTGGCCATTAGAAAGTAGTGAGATAACTGGCTTCGGTTCCGACTGGAGTTGGTTGAGACTCGATACTACACTCTTTGAGATTGGACTTTAGGGAAGCTTCGGTCAACCACTTGGTGTTGCACTGAAGTGGACTTAAGGAAAGGTCAATGATTTGAGATCCTTCTAGAACCCGGTTACTATTCTAAGACAGGTTGAACCAACCAAACTTCAGTGGGGAGGGTATTTACCTATGGAACTCACGCAAGCCTTAAAACCTAGGAATGATTGTTGTGTGACTTGCTTGTGCTTGTTATTTATCTAACAACATGACATCATAACAACATAACATCATAACATCATGGCATTGTACTAACCATTTCAAGGATTTAGGGATTTAACTCTGCTAAAAAAAAAACAAAAAACAAAAACAAAAGCAAAAAAAAAAGAGAAAAGAAAAAAAAAGCTCTTTTTGTTAGTTTATGCAAAGTTAAATCCCGAAAGTCCTTGAAAACATTTCATACATTGCATTGCATCGCATAACAGGTATTCTAAAGGATCAGTGTTCTCACGATTTTCCTATCAAACAGATTCCAGCAGATTCAAACAGATTGAACAATGGCTCTCGAACAAACTGTCAAAGATCTCCAGGCCCAGAATGCTCAATTCCAGGAAATGATGCTGAGCTTATCTAAGGGGCAGGAAGAACTGAAAGCTCTTTTGATGGAGAAGAAGAAGGACCAGAAACCTGTGGGTTACATCAACCCGGGGAGAAGGCTTAAGGGACAGGTTACAGGAGTCAAGATTAGAATTCCGAAGGATTCAGAAGAAGAGACCGAGAATGATTCGGAAGATGAGAATCCTAATCTCGTCAATTCTGAGGACGACGATGAAGATTATGAACATGAACAGTACTCTCCGAAGGATGATAAGTACAAGTTGCTGGAAGAACGTATGCTAGCTATGGAGGGGCAGAAAGTGCCCGGTCTGGATTTCGAAAACTTGGGTCTGGTCTCTGATGTGGTCATTCCCCGCAAATTCAAGGTTCCCATTTTCACTAAGTATGATGGTGCCTCTTGTCCTCAGATGCATCTAAGGGCTTATGTGAGAAAGATTCAGCCGCACACTACTGATAAGAAACTGTGGATCCATTTCTTCCAAGAGAGTCTGTCTGACACACAGTTAGAGTGGTATTATCAGCTTGAGAGCTCTAACATCCGCACATGGACTGATTTAGCAACAACTTTCTACAAGCACTACCAGTATAATTCTGAGTTAGCGCCTACTCGGCTACAGCTACAAAATATGACTATGGGCTCTAAAGAAAGTTTCAAAGAATATGCTCAAAAGTGGAGAGATTTGGCTGGCAGAGTCAAACCCCCTATGACTGATCGAGAGTTAGTGGACATGTTCATGGGTACACTGACTGGCCCATTCTACAGCCATCTACTGGGAAGTTCCTCGTCAGGTTTCACTGAACTTATCTTGACAGGTGAACGGGTTGAAAGCGGCATTCGAAGTGGAAAGATACAGGCAGCTACTTCTGCAAGCACCAAAAAGTCCTATCAGGGAAAGAGTGAATCAAATGCTGTGTACAGTGAGAGGAAGCATAACAAGAAGAATCGTGACCATACTGTTGGGGCAGTTACAATTGCCGCACCGCCATCTCAGAACTTCCAACACAGACAAGACAGGTCGAGAAGACAGTTTACCAAGATCAATATGACTTTAACCCAAGCACTGCAGAGTATGTTAAAGGCCAATTTGATTACCCTCAGAGGCCCTCCTGCAAATCCCAACACTACTTCTCCTCGTTATAATCCCAACGCCAGGTGTGCCTATCACTCCGATAGCCCCGGGCATGATACGAATGATTGCTGGTTGTTGAAGAACAAGATTCAGGATATGATCGACGCTGGAGAAATTGAATTTGATCCTCCGGCGACCCCCAATGTCATCACAGCACCTATGCCTAATCATGACCAGAATGTTAATGTTGTGGACGACAATTCTCACGTTACTGACGTTGCTGATTTAGCATCTCCTCTCCTGATCGTTAAGAAGAATTTATTGCAAGCTGGTTTATTTCCAGGTTGTGCTGAAGATTGCGATCTCTGTGTACTCCGACCCAATGATTGTTTGAAGTTGAAGAACGGCATTCAACGGCTGATGGATGATCGTACAATTCTATTTGAAAGGGTTCCTAAGGTGGACAACTCTATTGAAGAGGTATCTGTGATTGCTAGGTCCAAAGCTCCAGTGAAGATTACCGCTACTAGAGTGCCTGTGAAGATTACCGCTGAGCCCAAAGTGGCTCCCCTGATTATTACCGCACCTGGCCCCGTGCCATATTCCTCCAGCAAAGCTATTCCGTGGAACTATGGAGGCGACGTTTACATCCATGGCATAAAGCAGGTTGGTAGTTCTGCTAATCCTAATGATATTGTGGGGACTAGTAAAGTTACTCGAAGTGGAAGGATCTACTCCCCAGAAATCTCACCTCCCGCTCCCGAAATTCGAGGAAAAAGACCAGTCAATCCTCCTCAGTCAGAGACATCGGTCGAAGTTACTTCTGAAGATGTTGCCAAACAGGAAATGGAAGAGATGCTGAAAATCATCCGTAAGAGCGATTTTGATGTAGTGGAACAATTGGGGCATACTCCGTCTAAAATCTCAATGTTGTCCTTGTTATTATCCTCTGAATCCCATGCCAATGCATTGATGAAATTCTTGAAGACCGCTCATGTGCCTCAAGAAACATCCGTCGATCAATTCGAACATTATGTTGCTAATTTGACTGTTGACAATGGCCTAGGCTTTTCCGATGCTGACCTGACACCAGCAGGAAAGAATCACAATAAAGCTCTGTATATCTCCATCGAGTGTGAGGGGATCACCCTGGCTCACGTGTTGATCGACAACGGCTCTTCCTTGAATGTGCTCCCGAAAGCTGTACTCGATAAATTTGACTACAAAGGCATTGAACTGAAACCTAGTGATGTTGTGGTGCGTGCTTACGATGGTGCGAAGAGTGTTGTCTATGGTGAAGTGGTTCTCCCTATCAAGATAGGACCTCAAGTCTTCAACACTACCTTTCACGTGATGGACATTCGTCCCGCCTACTCCTGCTTGTTGGGGCGCCCTTGGATCCATGGGGCAGGTGCGGTAGCTTCGTCGCTTCATCAAAAGCTGAAGTATCCAATAGCAGGCATGGTTGTCACTGTATGTGGAGAAGAAGAGTATATTGTCAGTAGTGTGCAAGCCTTCAAATACGTCGAGATGGATGGTGAATTCTTTGAGACTCCTTCTCAGTCATTTGAAGTGGTTCCTCCACCCAGTCCGGTCCTTAAGCCAACTCCCCTTGTGCCCAAGGTTGTTCGTGCTCCCCCTGTCATGATCTCTCTGAAAGATGCTCAAACCGCGATTGAAAATGGTGATCGTGCTGGTTGGGGTCAACTGATCAATGTACCGTACAAGTCTGATAAAGCTGGCCTGGGGTTTAACTCTGGAAAGATAGTCAAAAATCAGATTAATGCTATGGAAGATGCTGATAGTGATTGCGACTTGGATAGCTGGATTTTCCCAACAATTGGTGACGGACTCAACAATTGGAAGACTGAAGACATTATCCCGATTTCCTTTAGTCAGGAGTAATTGTTATTGTTTATTCTAGAATTGCAAATTTTAATTTTCTTTTACAATCAAACTTCTTAAAGCATTGTGTCTATGCCCGAGGCACAATGGCTAATTTGTTAGGGGTTTGTCATTTTCATAAGCATATTCATATTCAATAGATCAATGGACTTTTTGTATTCAAATATTGCGCTCTTTATCTTTCCTGTCATTTTTCAAACAAGCTATGTTTCTTGCACACACTCACGTAACAATTTGCCGATCCATATCCACTCTGGATCCTGTTGGTAATGACTCTGCTACTGTTCATTATGACTTTGAAAATCCGATCTACCAAGCCGAGGATGGAAGCGAGGAAGATTGTGAAGTCCCTGGAGAACTTGCCCGACTACTGCGAGAAGAAAAGACTATACAGCCGCATGAGGAATCAATTGAAATTGTAAATCTGGGTACTGAAATAAACAAGAAAGAAGTCAGAGGTTTCTTAGGGCACTCGAATTACATTGCCCGATTCATTCCACACTTGACTGCTACCTGCAAACCCATCTTCAAATTACTGAGACAAAATCAAGAGATGGTATGGAATGATGAATGCCAAGAAGCTTATGACAAAATCAGGAAATATCGCCAAGAACCTCCAGTTCCGATGCCACCAGTTGAAGGAAGACCTTTAATTACGTATTTGACCGTGTTAGAAAATTCAATGAGGTGTGTTGGGGCAACATGACGAGTCTGGTCGAAAAGAGCATGCCATATACTGCCTTAGCAAAAGGTACCGACTGTGAAACAAGATACTCACAGCCCGAGAAAGCTTGATGTGCTTTGGCCTGGGCTGCTCGCCGACTAAGACAGTATATGTTGAATCATACCACCTTATTGACTTCTAAGATGGATTCTATCAAATACCTATTTGAGAAACCTGCTGTCTCCTGAAAGAGTTATCACTGACAATGGTACTAATTTGAACAACAAGATGATTACTGAACTCTGCACGCAGTTCAAAATAAAACACCATAACTCTTCTCCGTACCGGCCAAAGATGAACGGCGCCGTGGGGACTGCTAACAATATCAAGAAGGTCATGCAAGAAATGACAGTAACATACAAAGACTGGCATGAGATGTTACCCTTTACTCTTTACGGTTATCGCACTTCAGTGCGCACTACGACAGGGGCAACTCCGTTCTCTTTAGTCTATGGAATGGAAGCCATCTTACTAGTGGAAGTTCAGATTCCCTCTCTAAGAATCATGAAAGAGGCGGGCTTAGATGAAGATGAATGGATTCAGACTCGACTCGATCAGATAAATCTGATTGATGAGAAGAGACTTGCGACTGTTTGTCATGGGCAGATATATCAGAAATGCATGACCCAGACATTTAACAAAAGAGTTAAGAGACAGGTTTACCAACTTGGCGACTTGGTGATCAAGCGTATCATTCTACCACAAGGTGATCCCAGAGGCAAATGGACTCCCACATACGAAGGGCCATTTGTAGTTAAGAAGGTATTCTCAGGTGGAGCCATGATACTCGCTACAATGGATGGTGAAGACTTCCCACATCCCGTGAACGCGGACATAGTTAAAAAATACTACGCATAAAAGAGACCCGCTAGATCGACGTATCTAGGCAAAAGTAAGGGCATCCCGGCGAACCAAAAGGGTTCGGGCAAAAATTAGGGATATATAAAAAAAATGTACACCCGGCAAGTCGAAAACCTGAAAAGGCGGCTTGGGCAAAAAAGGGTATCCTGGTGGACTGAAAACCTGAAAAGGCGGTCCAGGCAAAAATTAGGGATTAAAGCGTATGACTATGTCCCGTTCTCAGTCAACTTTCATCCAAGTTCGAGGGACTGACCAAGCCAATCACTTCTATCCGACAGCAAGGGATGAGATGCTCGAAGACATAATGACAGTAGTAGGCTTAAAATCAATAGGACTTCTTCCACATAGCTTTCTCTTTGTTTTCGACAATTTCCTCTTACTAGGATTTCTGTCTCCTTGTACACAAATTGCCTGTTTATAGGCCTCCTTTCAAAATCAATACAACCCTCTTTCAAAAAAAAGATGCTTTTGTTTTTACTTTTCTGTTTTGGTTGCGTAAATGTCCATTGATTTAATTTGAATTAATATGTGCATTTGAATATGACTGATGTTTACCAAAAATACATGCATAGAATAGCAATAGCAATTACTACCCGACTTCAGGATCGAGGATAAGGTCTAACCATGCTTCCAATGAATCCGCTACCAATTCTCTCCCCCAGCAAGTCTGTTATTCCTCAGAAGAAATTAGCAGTATTCCCCGGCACAGCCAGTTACTCCCCAACAGAGGTCGGCGTCACCAGACAGATTGATCATCTCATCCATCCCCAGCCAGGCTCTGTTGAATATTTCCACCATCAGACAGAAATCAAGCATCCCCAGCCGAGAAAGGGTCATCGACACAAATGTCTCAAATCAGTAGATGGGGATTTATTTTCCCCAGTAGAGTCCCCAAGCAGAACTTCTCATACGCATAACTCATTCATTACATCATTTCACAGCATACGCATGCATACAACATTCGCATTTATTTTAGCATAACACGAAACATCTCATACATCATGACATAGCATGAAGCTAACTTTTCTTTGCAGGTTAATTATCCTCCTGATATAGTCAAAGTAGAAGGTTCATTCAGACAGACACCTTTATCAATCATATTCAAGATTCAGATACATATTTCAAATACAGTTCATAGGAACATTCATTCTGACAACACTTCGATATCCTCCTAACGATGACATCTCTAAGCCCATCCCAGACATTTATTGCAAGTACAACATATACAGGTTATCAGATACAGCCTAACGTACGGTTCATTCTGATTCAGCCCAACATATGACTTCTTCAGCAACTCCAATGCGGTCTAACGTACGACCCATTTGGACCTTCAAATCCTCAGATGCTGCCTAGCGTACGGTACATTCAGGGGTGTAGTCTAGCGTACGACTACTTTCTTTTTCAGATGCAGCCTAACGGACGGCTCATTCTACAACTCGGATACGATCTAACGTACGATCCATTCTGAACTTCAACAACCCCAACGCGGTCTAACGTACGACCCGTTTGGATCTTACAACCCTCAGATGCTACCTAACGTACGGTACATTTCTGAAGTGTAGTCTGGCGTACGACTACCGCTTTCATCATCAGATGCGGCCTAACAGACGACTCATTCTGCGACGGTCTAACGTACGACCCGTTCGGATGTCCATCCCCTCAGATGCTACCTAACATACGGTACATTTCTGAAGTGTAGTCTAACGTACGACTACCCCTTTCGTCATCAGATTCAGCCTAACGTACGGCTCATTCTGCAACTCAGATACGATCTAGCGTGTGATCCATTCTGATCCTTTATCCCCAACAGCATATGACACACTCCGACTCCCCCAGCGAAGTCGGCAGCCTAATGGATGACTCATTATACGGTCTAACGTACGACCCAGTGTGGCACCCATGTCTTCAAATTGGCCTAATATACGGCGCGATCTGAAGCTTTCGTCATCAAACCTCCCGGATGGCATCTTTAAGCCCATCTCCATCAAGACCAACTGTCGATTCTCAAGTGCAAATTTTTGGGGCATTCTAGTGTTCAATAATCTTCCACCTCCAGACCACGAATGGCATACACGCCATCCTAACTCTCTCGGTTCAAGAATATTGAACAGGGGCAGCTGTCATACCCCAAAAATTACCCATCATTTTTCCTAAAAAATAAAAAAAAAAAAAAAATAAAAAAAAAAAAAAAAACGAAAAAAAAAAAAGAAAAAAAAAAGAAATTTTTTTTAATTAATTAATTAATTAATTAATTAATTAATTAATTAATTAATTAAATAATTAAAATAAATAAATAAATAAAATATAACAAATTATTTTGGACTTGGGTCTCCCTCAGTCCAAGCCCATTACCCACGAAATTAGTCTATAAATACTGAAGTTTCAGTAGGGGGAGTGAGACTTGGAGTTACACTGGGAGATTCACTGGAGAAAGAAGGAAGAGAAGCAAAACACTCTGAGGTTTCCTTGGAACAAAACCTTGAGAAAAAAGAAAGAAAGAGAACAGAGAAGGACGGATAGAAACTTTGGCATAGGAACCCTGCCTACTCGGAGAATTCAGAGTAAAGAAACCCTGAAGGCAGCCCATCTGCACCGAAGCCATCGTCGTCCAATTCCCGCTGCCTAACTTATTCCGATACTACAAGTGGTCAATCCCTTCAACCTTGAATTGGCAAACAGGTTTTGCGTATCTCTATTGTTTATACTTTCAATTGGCCATATCTACATATATAATGCATCATGATTAAATGTTGATATATAATTTGCTTTCGTATGGGAATTTAAATATGCCTGAATACCCTGAATGTTTGACCATGTTATTCCTGTGATAAAATGCCATAAAATTCAAAGTTCCTAACATGGGGCTGTTTTCAAATTCAAAATCCGTGGCCTTCGCTAGGCGAGGCAGAGGCGAACGAGACAGTAGCTGACTTTTCTATTCTGTTTTTTTTTTATGTTTTATCATAGCCATGCATTATTCATCCTATCCTATTTATTGTTGTGATATTTCTCCGGTGTAATCTTCGATTGCACCCTGATTTGGTGTTCTGACATGTTTCTTTTTTTGAGTTTCGTAAAGGTTCACATATCCCAGGAAAAGGTTATTGGCTAGGTATTCCACTTTATTTGTGGGATACCCTTGTGGAGTTTCATCCTAAATTAACTTTTAATGTATTAATTTCTAATGTATTAATTTTTTAATATATTATTTTTAATAATTTTAATGTGGAGTTTCATCCTAATTATATAATTAATTGTAAAACTTTGCCTTTGAATAAGTGATCTTGGACCTCTCTTTGTTGCCTTACGATTACGATATTACGGTCATGTCCCGCGAACGTGGGGATACCCTTAGCAAAGACCCTTCGGTTAAATCATCATAAAATAAATTATAGTCCCTCGGATGTTGCCTTCGAATATACAACTTTGTCCCTCGATGACCCTCCGATGTTGCCTACGGTTAAAAGATGATAGTCCCTTCGAATGCTAAGGTATCCTCGTAACTGATGCCTTCAATGACCAATCGATGACCCTACGATGACCCTTTTACATCCAAAGGATAAAACTACTTATTTCTCAATAATAAGGACAGTTTTACCCTCATAAGGATAGGAAATACTCATAAAGACCTTGGGTCGGTATAACTCTTAATTGCTGGCTCACAACCTAAAACATTTTTTCACACCTCACACCTTTCAAAATACCTTCAGAAAATCACCACTTGGTATACATTCATACTAGAATCATTACCGAGTTATATTTTTCTAAACAATTTTCAAAACTAAACGAGATAATCACTTTGTATACATTCATACAAGAATCATTACAAAGTTAAATTCTCTTTTCAAAACAATTTTTCTAAACAATTCACAAACACTTTTTTTTAGACAAAAATAATATAAGTGATCGAGCAATTAAGAGCCCATGGATAACCATGGATACAAAGGGTGCTAACACCTTCCCTTTGTATAATGTACCTCCCGAACCCAAAATCTAAATTAAGGTTTTTCCTGTTCTTTTCCACCTTTCCTTATTGGATAAAAGAAAAGTCGGTGGCGACTCTTGCTAACCGCGACATTGCGATTAAAACCACAAAAAAGTCCAGTTCACCGTATGACAATTGGGAAACACGGGAAACACGAGTGAACGTGAGGTCTTGTGTGTTTGATTTTGATTCTTAGATTCGTGTTGAATCTTGAACAAAATCTGATCAGAATTTTAATTCTGTGGGTTGGGAAACACTGTGAGAAATCTGACTGTACTGTGCAAGGTAGAAAGATGAACGGAAACGGCAACATGAACACCAAACTTCCAGTATTTGACGGTAAAAACTGGAATCATTGGATGATCCAAATGCGTGTACTGTTCGATGCTCAAGATGTTCTAGATCTTGTCACTGATGGTTATGTTCCGGTAGCAGCAGATGCGACGGATGAACAGAAAAACACGCAGAAGGAAGTAAGGAAGAAGGATCATAAAGCATTGTTCTTCATTCATCAATGTGTTGATGTAAATGTGTTTGAGAAGATTACAGATTCAACAACAACAAAGGCTGCGTGGGACACACTGGTTAGATGTTATGGTGGTGACGCATTAGTGAAGAAGGTGAAACTTCAGTCCTTGAGAAAGCAATATGAGAATCTCAACATGAAGAATAATGAGAAAGTTTCTGAATACATCTCCAGAGTGATTCTGATCACTAATGAGATGAAAGCGTGTGGAGAAACTCTTTCTGAAGAAACAATCATGGAGAAGGTATTGAGATCCCTTACCTCTCAATTTGATTACATTGTGGTAGCAATAGAACATTCCAAAGATCTGAGCACCATGAGAATTGAAGAGCTGCAGATCATTCTAAAAGCGCAAGAGTTGCGTTTGACTGAGAGAACTTCTGAAAGGGAAGTAGAGCAGCAGGCTCTGAAAGCAACTTCTGATAGGAGGTATCAGAAGCAGTCAGAAGCCAGGAGAAGATCTGATGGTGGTCAGAAGTCAGAAAGTTCAACCTCTGATAGACAAAAGAATGCTCAGAAGGGAAAAGAGAAGTATGACAAGAAGAAGATCCAATGTTACTGTTGTAAGAAGTTTGGTCACTTTGCTAGAGACTGTTGGTCAAACAAGGAGAGAAAATCAGAAGAAGCAAATATAGCCAGAAGTTTTGATGACGAATCTGTGCTATTGATGGCCTCTGAATCTGATGATATGGATCTGATAGACTGGTGGTATATGGACACTGGCTGTTCAAATCATCTTACTGGAAACAAGAAATGGCTGGTTGACTTTGACTCTGAAAAGAGGACAAAGATCAGATGTGCTGATGACAAATATCTTAATGCAGAAGGTATGGGAAATGTCAGAGTGATTTTGAACAATGGGAAAACAACATTGATTCAGAACGTGTGGTATGTACCTGGCATCAGAAGCAATCTGATGAGTGTGGGACAATTAATTGAGAAAGGTTTTTCAGTTACCATGAAGGACAATCTTCTGAAGCTGTATGACTGCAATAAGAAGTTGATTATGGAGTCAGAACAGGGAAGGAATAGAACATTCAAGGTGAATGTCAGAACTGCAGACTCAGAATGTCTTAGTGCAACAAGTGCTGAGAAGGAGAGTGAGCTGTGGCACAGAAGATTTGGTCATTTGAATTTTAGAAGCTTAAAACATCTGAATTCAAAGAAGTTGGTACACGGAATTCCTGCAATTAAGAAGCCTGAAAAGTCATGCAAAGTTTGCATGGAAGGAAAACAACCACGATTGCCATTTGCGTCAGAAACTGCTCCAAGAGCAAAACATGCCTTGGGAGTTGTACATTCTGATGTGTGTGGTCCATTTCCAGTAGTATCGATTGGAGGGAATAAATACTTTGTGTTATTTGTTGATGAATTCACAAGAATGACATGGGTATCCCTTATTAAGTTTAAACACTAGGTGTTTGATGAATTCAAGAAGTTCAGAATAAAGGCTGAGAATCAGAGTGGTCAGAAGTTGAAGATTCTTAGAACTGACGGTGGAGGTGAGTATAACTCCAAAGAGTTCCAGAAGTTCTGTGAGGAGAATGGAATTGAGCATGAGGTTACTGCTCCTTATACCCCTCAACACAATGGTCTTGCTGAAAGAAGAAACCGCACTTTGCTTGATATGGTGAGAAGCATGCTAAAGGAGAAGAAGCTTCCTCAGAAGCTTTGGGGAGAAGCTGTTGCCACTGCAACGTATGTACTCAACCGATGTCCTACGAAGAATTTGAAGGAAATAGTTCCAATACATAAGTGGACTGGAGATAAGCAAAGTGTTAGTCATCTGAAGGTGTTTGGTTCTGTTTGCTATAAACATGTTCCAGAAGCCAGAAGACAGAAGCTGGATGATAGAAGCAAAGTGATGATTCTGATAGGGTACCACAGTACAGGTGCATACAAGCTCTATTGTCCAGAAACCAACAAAATTGAATTCAGCAGAGATGTGATTGTGAAGGAATCAGAATTGTGGAATTGGGATAAGTCTCAATCTGATTCTGATGTTAGAACTTCTGAAGAAAGGTCAGAGTTAAGAATTTTTGAAGTTGGAGTAAACTCTGACGTTGATTCTGATTCTGATAGTGATTCTGACTCTGGAGAAGACTCAGAAGATGAAGGTGACTCTGATGACCCAGACTCTGATGGTAATCCAGATTCTGGTGGCAATTCAGACTCTGGAAATATGCCAGCCCCTGAAGATGGTCAAAGCTCTAGAGGAAGTCAACCATCTGAAGCTAGAAACTCTGAAGCTCAAGACTCTGAACAAGTTCAGAGACCACAAAGAATCAGAAACATCCCCAGAAGATATGCAGAATTTGACATGCTGAAAGACACTGAAGTAGACTCTGAAGGAGAAGTTATTCAGTGTGCCATGTTAGTAGACTCTAAACCCATAAGTACAGAAGAGGCTCTTAAGCAGAAGCTCTGGCTGAAGGCCATGAAAGAAGAACTTGATGCTATAGAGAGAAACAAGACTTGGAAGTTGACAGAACTTCCAAAAGACAAGAAAGCCATCAGCGTCAGATGGGTTTTCAAGCAGAAGTTAAAGCCAGATGGTTCAATTGGCAACCATAAAGCAAGGTTGGTAGCCAGAGGATTTCTACAGAAACCTGGGCTGTATTACTCTGAAGTGTTTGCACCTGTAGCAAGACATGAAACAATCAGAATGGTGATTGCAATAGCTGCTAACAGGAATTGGCCTCTGATTCATTTAGATGTAAAATCTGCATTTCTGAACGGTCCATTAGAAGAAGAAGTTTACGTGTCACAACCTCCTGGATTTGTGACAAAGAATCAGGAAGGGATGGTGTACAGATTATACAAAACTCTATATGGATTGAAACAAGCGCCCAGAGCTTGGAATCAGAAGATTGATTCATTTTTTAAGAAGCAAGGCTTTCAGAAATGTGAGATGGAGTACGGTGTCTATGTTCAGCATACTTCTGAAGGACATACATCATCGGTTATTTATTGTTAGAGTTGAAATTCTCGTCTTATATAATTATATAATTGTTTTTATATCAAAATTATACATGCATGTTTTAATTCTCTTAACGATTTAATTAATATATGATCATGTCAATTAATATATAATTATTTTAATTTTAAGACAAAACGACAACACATATTTATATATTTAGTATTAAATGCAAATATCATCTGCAAAATTATGTTTAATCGATTATTATTTTCAAAAAGCATTGAACATTTTATTTGTTACAATATAATGTGAACTGAATATTGGTGATGAGTACAGAATTAAAAAAAAGATAGAAATATTAAAAAGAAAATGGAATAAAAAAATATTGATAAGATAAACAAAGAAAATAAAAAATGAATAAAAGTGAAAAAGAAAAAGAAAAACAGAAGAAAGGTTCTGGAAGCTACTAAAAATAGAAAGAATGGTTAATCTAACTTGAAACCACTAGAAGGTTCAAGTAACATCGTGTTTCTCTGTGTTTTTTCATTTCTCTTGAACCTTCCGGTTTCTTCTTCCTTTCCACCTTTTAAATACTCCAATTCACCATCTCTGTCATCACACAAAACATCTAAAATTATTTCTTCAAAGTAGATAAAAAATACAGAGGAAGTGTGCGAATATGGATTTCAGATTGATGGGTTTGGATGCTCCAGTATTGCATGCTCTACACCAAATGATGGATCTTTCAGACGACAATTCTGTGGACAAGTCATCACACAATGCTCCGACACGGTCATACGTTAGAGATGCAAAGGCGATGGCTGCAACTCCGGCGGACGTGAAGGAAAATCCAAATTCATACGTGTTTGTTATCGACATGCCAGGGTTGAAATCTGGTGATATAAAGGTTCAGGTGGAAGATGAGAATGTGCTTGTGATAAGCGGTGAGAGGAAGAGGGAAGAAGAGAAAGAAGGTGCAAAGTATTTGAGAATGGAGAGAAGAGTTGGAAAATTGATGCGAAAGTTTGTTCTTCCTGAGAATGCTAATACAGATGCTGTTTCGGCTGTGTGTCAAGATGGGGTTCTCAGTGTTAATGTTGAAAAATTGCCTCCGCCTCAGCCTAAGAAACCTAGAACTATTGAGGTTAAGATTGCTTGAAATTCAAACCTTGTTTTGAATTATACGATGATCTTTGGGGCAGAGGAGTACGATGTGGTTTTCTTTAAGGTGTTTCTTTTTATGGTTTGTTTTGGTAATCATCAGTATTAACTTTGATTTGTAGTGCAGTGGTTATGTTTCTATCAATGGTTGTGGTTTTATGATATATTATATTTTTGTTTATGCAATGCTCATTGTCTCCTTTTCTACTACACTATTTTGTTATTCTTGAATAAGTTAAGAACATGATTACTTTCTTTTTTTTTAAAAGCTAAAGAATTCAAAGAATGATTATTACTCTGTCTTGCTAGTTGCTGCTCACTATGGATCCTTTCCAAAGAATGAACTTTGGTAGAAATAGTTTGCCAAATGAGTTAATATTTTTTTCTATTAATAGACATCTTAAAAAGGCTTCTCATTTTAAAAGAGTTGACTGAACTTCTTTCTTTTTATTGAACTAAATAAAATGCTTATAAAATAGGTTTTAGGAGTTTTCTTTTTGAAATTTTATTTTCTACTCCATACAATTTTTAAAATTTTCTTAAATGACAATTATACTTTTCAAAATGTTTTCAAAATCTTGAGTGTTTTTGTAATCTTTGAATTTAAAAACCAAATCAATATATCTATTTCCACTTTTCTTTTCTTTCAAAAGTTAAAATGTGATTCAAATGACAATTATATTCATCATCAATAAATCAAACGCGGACGTAATCGGTTACATACTAGTGTTTTTTTAACTATTATGATGTAACCTATTACTATTACTTTTTTTTAACTATTATGATGTAATCAATTACTGTAAATTACTGTATTTTGGTAAACAGTTAGTACTTAATTGTTTTTGTTTTGTAGAAAAAGCTATTTAGATAGACAATTTTCAGTTTTTCTTTTTGTTATTTTGAGTTTGTTGCTTGTGTTACAATATAATTTAATTGTATATATATTTTAGAGATATCAATGAATGAAATACATAACACTACTCTCACTATCTAATTTTCTCTCTCTCTTTCTATCGATCTATCTCTATACAATTATTCCATAGTTACTAACCTTGTGCTTCCAAGTTCTAACATTTGACATAAGACGCAACAGATACATAAAGAGTACCGCATATGAAAAAAGAAAAAAGATTTCAAGGCATTATTTTCAATTCATCATTGTGTTGATATGGATAACTTTAAGAAAGTTGGTGATTGTAAATCATCGAAGTAAGCATGAGAAATTTTGAAGAAGACGTATGCAGGGGTTGACAGGGCAAAGCTTCTGAGATTACAAACTCCAAACATCAACTTGAGTTGATTCAAAGGAGGAAGAGACTATCAACGATTTGACGATAAGAATTACTCGATTGGTGAACCAGATAAAGGCGTGTGGAGAAACTGTTATAGAATAATATCTTGTGGCAATTGTATTCTTTAACGGCAAAATTCGATAACCTAATCATAGCGATTGAGAAATCGAAGGATCTTAAGACCATGAATAAGGCTCTCTTGAGGCACATGAACAAAAGATGAGGGAGAGAAAATGTGATAAAAGAAATGTGGAGATCATTTTGCAAGCTCGTTTGAATGTGAAAGAAAAGAAATCGAAGGAAAAATGATCCATGAAGAGTAAAGGTAATTTTCAAAATTTTGGTGGAAGTGAATTCTAAAACTCCAGGAATCCAGCTTGTCAAAAGGGTGAGAAAAGTTGCAACAAAAATGGTGGTCAGGGAATCTTCAGAGGTGAAAGAAGAAGGATAGACAAGAGCAATATGTAATGCTTTGTTTGTCAAAAATTCGGTCATTTTGCAAGAGAGCGCAATGAGAACAAGAATGAGCCTGAAGTGGATGAAGTCAAGGTTGCAAGACAAGAGTTTGATGAGGAAAACACATTCTTGGTCATAATCACAGATGGGGGATATTGCAGCAATAGGTTGCGGAACAGCTGCAACAACAACTTTGGAAACGATGCAGAACCATGTTGTAACCGATTAAGTAAATATTGTAACAGGTAACATGCATAAGAAAATTCAATTATGACTTTGATAGAAGTGTTGTAATCAATCGTGCCATGAAGAACAAATGAAGTTCGCGGATGACACCACTTTAGCGGCCGATGGGATCGATGATGTTTTTATCATATGAAGCGATGGTGGACATTCCTTGATCAAATGTGTGATGTACATTCTAGGAATCAAGTGTAACCTTCTAATTATTGACCAAATGATTAAGAAGGGTTATAAGATTCATATGAAGAACAAGACGATATACGTTATGTATGCAAATGGGGTTTTAGTCCTTAAAGCTCATATGGCTTCCAATAGAACTTTCAAGGTTGATTTGAAGATTATGAAGCATGGGTGTCTTGCTACATCAGCTAGTCGAGAAGAGTGGATATGGCATTATAGGCTTTGACATCTCAACTTTAGAGATCTCAATGTCTTGTAAAAGAATATAATGGTAACAGGGTTGTCATTAATCAACATATCGCCTAAAATTTGTGAAGAATGTTTGCAAGAGAAGTAACATAAGGATAAATTCAGCAAGGATGCATGTTATATAACCAAGCATCACCTTGAGGTGGTGTATTCGGATGCGTGTGCACCGATGCAAGTTGATTCAATTTTGGAAATAGATATTCCGTCATATTCATGAATGATCATAATAGAAAGCTATGGACATACCCAATCAAGATAAAGGATGGGGTATTTGAAGTTTTTAATAAGTTCAAGTCCATAGCTGAGAGGCAAAGCGGTCACAAGCTCAAAGTTCTCAAAACGGATGGTGGAGGTGAATATGTCTCAAATGACTTTGGTAGGATTTGTGATCATGAGTGGATAATATATGAGGTAGTACCAACTTATACACCGCAGCAAAATGGTGTTTTCGAAAGGAAGAATCGATCGATTATGAACATTGTGAGAAGCATGTTGAAGGGGAAGAACTTGTTGAAAGAGTTATTGGGAGAAACGGTGTCCACAACTACCTATTTGTTGAATAGGTTTCCAACAAAGAAGCTTGAGAAGATAACACCAGAGGAAGCATGACTTGGATTTAAGCCGAATCTAAATAGTTTAAGAAATTTTTGGTTTGTTAGCGTATCGACATGTTCCGGGGAAGCTTAGAAAGAAGCAGGATGATAAGGGAGAATTGATGATACTTTGTGGGTATCACTCTACTGGTAGCTACAAGTTGTATGATGCAACATACAGAAGGTTGTGATTAGCGGAAACATCACTTTTGAAAAAATCAAAGAGTTGTCGAAGCTTATAATTGGTTACCAAAAAGCATGTAACCGATTACAACAGTGAAAAATCAATTTATGCATAAATGGAAAGAGCATAAATAGCCCCCGTCAAAGCCCGGATGGAAGAAAATATAAGAAGATCAACTAGGAAAAGAGTTTTTCGTCCAAGACTCCAAGATTGTGAGTTATTCAAAGATAACGAAGTCATTGATGATGGTGATTTCGTTCATTTTGCACTTATGGCCGAAATTGAATCGGTTAAAATGGAAGAGGACTTGAGTGATCTAAAATCGATTTATGTTATGAAGGAGGAGATGAAATTGATTGAGAAGAACAAGATTTGGGAGTTGGTTGATCTATTATAAGGAAAGAAGTCAATTGGTGTAAGACGGGTGTTCAAAGTGAAGGCAAATCCCAATGGTGAAATAGCCAAGCATAAGACTTGATTCGTTGCAAAGGTATTTTTGTAAAGAGAATGCATAAACTTTTAAAGGTATTTGCACCAGTTGCTAGAATTAAAACCATTAAACTAGTTGTTGGTGTTGCGAATAAAAACAATTGGTATCCATCTAGCAAATGGATTTTAAATCTGCATTTTTGAACTGACCACTAGAAGAGGAATTTTATGTAGAGAAGCCTCATGGTTTTGTTGTGAGAAACCAAGAGTCAAAGTTCTGCAAGTTGAAGAAAGCGTTGTAAAGTTTAAAACAAGCTCTCAGAGCTTGGAACAAGAGGGTAAATGGTTTATTAAAGGAGTTTGGCTTTAAGAAGTGTGTATCCGAATATGGTGTGTATGTGAAGAAAGATACAAATGAATGAGTGATAATCCTTTGTCTATCCGAACATGGTGTGTATGTCTCACTCTGAACCATTCGCTTCATCAATCATATACTAAGCATGTATAATTATTAGTCAACTATACATATGACACACAATAAGTATTCACACGTTGAATATACATTTATATATAAATTATCTCACAATGTACTACCATGAGGTAACTCTATGCGTTAGTTTTCTAAAGCTTCAAAGTGTGCCTCCATTGGAGTCAAGTAGCTCAAGTTGTGGCAAAAATAACAAGTGAAACAATCAATTGACACATAGGACCAATCGATTGACACAAGGGACCAATCGATTATCCTCAACTCCTTGACTCTTTTTTTTCCAGTTTTTAAGGGGAACCAATCAATTGTTTCCCCAGGACAATCAATTCTTCCAAAGTTGTTGTTCAAATTTTTATGTGTTATAAAAGAACCAAGCGATTTCCCCTCTAGGACCAATCGATTGGCCAAAGAATTTTTTTTAGAAAAATCAATTTTCACAATATTGCTCGTATTCCTCATCTCTTATCTTTATCTCCTTTAACTAGTTCCAATTGGAACAATCAAACCACAACAAATTCACATTCTAATAGTACAAACGCATTAAGTATCCCCTTAATAACATTGAATCATCATTTTTATCTTAAATTGATTTATCATAGTCATGCCTTAAAATCCCAAACTTCAACACAGCTCCATCTTATTTGATTCATGAACACACAACAACACAACAAAATAACCAATTTTATCACATTTGTTCATGCTAAACAGAATTATAACATCCATTCACCATATTTATCATCAAGCAATAGAGAAAAACAAAACCTATTAGAGGTTAAAGAAAATCTCTATATCCTTTCATGATATAAGCACCCTTACATGAAGAATCTCCCACCCCTTGTAATCTCCTGTAAAATCAGTAAAAGCAAGCAGCTCCTATGGATTCTTCCCCTCAAGCCCTAATTCCCCCTTCCAATGCTCTTGTTCTTTAAATTTCTTGTTTTCACACAATGACACAAAAAGGCTCTAAAAACCTAATTTCTCTAATTTTTGAATATATAATAATTTACTTCTTTCTCATAATTATGATTTTTGCCCAACTAACACTCTACTTCTCTCCACTCACTACTAAACTCTCTCAATTTACAAAACTGACACAATTCTTCACATTCTCTCCATTCCTAATTATTTAATTAGTTAAATTTTTACTAGCTAATTAAATTAGCACAAAATACCACAAATGCCAACACCAATCAAATATGTCATAATTAAAATAAAATAATCATTTAAATAAATCATTCATTTAACTCAAATAAATGATTAAATAACTATTAATTAAAACGGGGTGTTACATATATCGTATTGATTTTTTGTCTACATTTTATTTAGTTTATTTTATTTCATGTGATAAGTCTTCTGCTGAAATGCGAAAGAGAGGGTAAATATCAATAATATGATCAAACGATAAATACAAAGATCATCTTTAAAATGTGAGTCTCCAATTCAAATGAAATTTTAATTTTGAGTTGTGGTATATGAAGTATTAGCATTGTGAATGGGAAATACAATCATAAGTCGGCAAATAAATTGAAGGTCATAAATATACTGACATGTAAAATAACATGGTCCTTTCAAGAAATGCTTTAATGAAGTTGAAGAAAAGAAATGGTAGCAAATTAATTATTATCAAACATATTTATTATTCTGGACCGGCTAAAGGTCCAAATAACTAAGATCTAATTCATCTCAAATCCATTTCAGTCGACTCAAGGTATAATGGTTAGTCCACACAGAAAATAAAGTATATTCTTTGATCTCCACTTTTGACTATACTCTTCTTGAATCTTGAACAGACTTGGGTGTTGGAGTTCTAACCATGAAGGTCCACCATGTGCCCCTGTAATGGAGATAAGAACCATCGATTTAAGAAATTCAATTCACCAGTTGCATCCATTTTTGGTTCCATAACAGAACAGTGGCGCTGTCTGTGGGAAGCGAATTCTGATTCCTACGATTTCCATGATTTCAGATCCAATCTTTGACTTACCAGTTCCTAATCTCCTCAGGACACTGAATCAAGAGCATTTATATACGTCCGGGTGCAAATACGATCGAAGAATGAGAACATTAAACAAACTAGAGGCACATAATGCTCGGTAAATGTAATAGTTTCCACTAAGGCCATAATATGTACGAGGTAACTCATCAACAACGTTCTTTGAGCTTCATCGCCTTGTTCGATGTAGCCGAACTACCAAATTCCCATGGTCGGGCCGATAAAATAACACAGATCTGCTGAATGTGCTCGGCGGAACAATACCCCAAACTCGGATAACAAGGAAACCATGTCACCTCCAAAGACACTTCTGGTCGTCAGTTATCTTTGGTCTCTCTCCCGACATCATCGCTCTTTAGAAATATTACCAGAAGAAAAGAGCGGGATAAGCTTCTTCCGTAAAGATCGGGAAGACGGGGCCCTCAAGGAAAGTCACCTTCGTTCAACCATTCTCTTTGCCTAAGGGGAATTTGACCACAAGCCTAGATCGCATATAAGTAGATATTCAGTCGTGTTTCGATTGGCTAGGGCGGATATCCACACCAAAGTAAGAGGGGAGCAAGAATGTTTTCGTCCTAATGGTCGTAAGGAGGCACGCCGGAATATTCGACCAAGACAACTCTGTGGCCCTAAGGTTTCAGCGGTCATCCTCGAAATACAGTCTCGACAAAGCCGACCATCCAGTGGTACACAAGATGCCTCGTCCGACTGAAGGAGATACCGTAAGAAAGAGGAACATACTTCTCGGAACCCCCCAAAGGAGTACATGTACTAAAGACTTGGAACATATCGTCAATCTGAAGTGGTGTTACTGTTAAAGGTTTATCTATCTAATCATTCCATTGTTTCAATGTAACAAATATACTTCATTATGAAAATAAATATTTGTCTATCTTTTCTTATTTTTCTCTCGTGCATGCCTTCTAGTCTTTCTAATTTTTTAGAGTGCTAAAGGTAGGGAAGATCAAGAGTACACGTACAACAAATTACAAACAACCAAAGTTACAACATAGCAACAACAATAAAATAGAGATAGGTAAAAATACTTTATAAATATCAATTTTTACATCCAAGGCATAATAGGCCAGAAATTATTACACGGTTTCAACTCTTCAACAGGAATCATAACACTGGGAAAAACCTCTTTGTCTGTTCCACAACCTGATCGCAGATCGCAAACACGGTTTGCATAATCCATGGGAGGAAATCATGAAGTGTCGCCTTCATATTAGTGTTTCTGATTCCATTATTGTTGGATTTTCTGGTGTCAGGTTTGTTATTTGAGCAAGCACAATTTTGAGAGTGAAAGTGATTTAAGTTTTGTTGTTCTGACTTATAGAGATTACTAGTTGGTTCGTTGGAAGCTTAGTAACAATTTGTAGAATGATTGTCTTCTTTAACTCTATCTATGAATTACAAAATTTTGTATATTTACTTGAAATACTTGTACTGTGTTCAACTATCTATTAAAAAGGATGGTTCTGCATTTCCAAATCAACTTTTAAAAAACACATTGATTATGTACAATCATTATAAATATAGCTATTGTGAAGAGATGTTATGCGGAAGAAAAGAAAAACTAAGCTATGATTTTATTCTACAACCTCTTTCTTGCTCAAACAAATAGAACTAGAGCAAGATACTCACTCATCCAAAAGAGAATTTTAAAAAAAGTTAATAAACACTGTATTTCAGTTATCATAAGGTTTTGTACACTATGATGGATGATAGGCTTTTTCATTTTCAATTGAGGAACTTGACATGTTCATTGTTGCAGCAATGGCACAATTATGCAGATCAGCCAAGGAAAAGAAATTCCTTTGCAAAGGAGATGCTAAAGAAGACACTCTATTCCGCGGATAAAGAGGTGGAAGTGATGAAGAATTTGAGGTTGAAGAAGCTGAATCATCACTTGTAATACTAGAACTGCTATCAGAATTGGTCATTGCAACTGCAAGAGCTAAAGCACTTCTACTTAAGCTCATTGTTCTCTTTGAAATTCCACCACCATGGCTTCTCAAAGGGTAATTTTTGTTCTTGTCCCAAACATGGTTATACGCCATCAAATTCCTGCGTCTCCTTGTGTATGCATTCTCTGGTTTCACTATGTCTTTTACAGATGGTGTTGTAACAACATCAGCTAGGCTTGTGAAGGATTTGGACTTGCCATTATAGAAGCTTGAAATACCTCTCCTGCATTATCATAAAAGTTTGGATTAGCCTCTAAACAAAGTCGACACAAAGCCGTGTCTGGTGTCCAATATATTTATTGTCTGTATCGTGTGTCATAGCCGGTGTCTCATAGCCGGTGATGTATCTACATCCGTGCTTCATAGGTGTAAGTGTTCCATAGATAGCTAACTTAAGAGTTTCAACAAAAATACAGTGCAGTCGTGATTTCGTGAAACGCCGCAATTATAAACATGCATCAAGCTAAGTTTAAATTTGCAAATATTATCAAGCAAAAGTAAGAAGGGCCATATTCAAAATTTAGTTTCCAATCCAATTCAAAAGGTTATCCAAAACCATGTTCTTTCATACAAAACCAAATTTTCTTGTATCTAAAACTTGATCGAAGATTATAAAATGGTTTTCCAAAACATGCTTAATTCATTGGTTGAATTGAACCAATAACAGATCAACAAACTCTTACTATATTTAGCAAAAATCCACTCAGTACAATACATAGCTGAATTAATGCAACAAAGGGAATACAGACAAAATCTAAAGATCACATCATCAAACATACCCTACAATCACCCAATTTCATTTCTCAAACTTTTAATTATTCATCAAAAAATTAAATTCATGAAATTAATCCAACATTTATTACCCTAGTTTAGCTAAATTCTACATCAAAATACAACCTTTGCAACTTTAAAACCCTAAAAAAATTAAGTTAAATCAATACTCAATTAAATTAAGATCATACCAAAAAAAAAAGATAAAACTCACGGATCTATTATCAAATTAAATAAATAAAAAATAGAAAAAAAATTTAATCGTTACCTAATAGGAAGAACCTCTTCCAAAGCTTCCATGTCGTGTAAAGCACCACCATTATAAGCACTCTCCGCTTCATTTTCGTTCTCAACGGTTGATCTCTCCGACGACACGTCATCGTCACTATTCCTTCCGATCGACGAAGACGACGTCGTACTGCAAACCTCGTCAACCTCCTTTCTAACATCAAAATCCCCCGGCGCGTCGAATAACACGGAAGTGCGTGACGCCACGCGGGGAAACGACACCGTTTCAATCCCCATGTTTAATGAACGCAACAAACACAGCAAAGAAAGAAACTATAAAGAGAGAAGAAAAAAAGAGATAGAAACGAGTTATGAAACGGTAATAGCGTTATTTATGGATTTGTTTGAATATTTATAATTTTGGCAAAGAAAACAAAAATAATAATTATTACATGTGTTTTTTATTGTTAAAAAGTTTGGGTGGATAAGTATCTATCATCAACATAGTACTATTATTATTTTGGTCTTATCCTCTTTCAATTTTTTTGTTTGGTTACGTTATCCTTTCTGCTTCATTGGATGCTAAAAAAAGAGGGTTTTTTTTTTAAATAATAAAAATGAGCTGTGATCTAGTGTTTGTTCAACCACTTGATAAGCTTTGCTTTTTCTTCTGGTATAATATAACAGACTAGACTAGTTCAATCTTCTTTAAAAAGTTCATTTATTTTTGTAAACAATATTTTTTATTTTTTGACATAATTTAAATTCAATTCTCTGTCATTATTAGGTGAGTTAGATAAACATAATTTGTTATTAATTTCATTATTAAATCTAATAGTTAAATTAAACTTCAAAACATGTATCTTGTAGAGATCATATTTGTTTGTCTTTAATTTTATTTTACTTTTTACCTTTCAGAATGAAGAAAATATTAATTATTATTATATTGGAAGATGTAAGAATTGTTATTATATTTTTAAAAATAGTTGATTTAAATAACTTATTTATCTTAATAAATTCATAAAAGAGTTAAATTCACCGTCCTTATAAATATTTTAAATTTTATTTTAAAAAAAATTAAATATTTTTTAAAGAGTGATTCTTTAAAAAGTTTCATCACATTTTTTGTCATTAATACTGAAATTATCATTAAAATTATAACTAATTCAATAGTTAGATAATCAATTGTTGTTAAAATCTTCCCTAATTTATAAGAGATGCCAAAAATATGGATGTAAAATTTTAAAAAAACAATTAAAACAAAAGATATGATCATACACATATTTAATCTTAATAAAATATGAATTTAATTAATATATACTGACAGTGTAAAATGATTTTATACAGTCAGTTAATCATAGACGTTGGATATTGAAACCGTTTGACTTTTATTTTAAAAACCTATAAAGTAATGCAAACGGGTGATGGTGATGAATCGACAGTGTAAAACTTTTTACATCGACAGTGTATAATAATTATTCTCATAAAATATATATTAAACAATTATTACATAATTATTAAATAAATATTAATTTTTTTATTTTTGACAGATGAAATAGTAATACAATTGAAAATTTAGATACCCATTTGTAAAATTCTATATTCAAATATTAATATTCCACTTAATAACATCAATATTAATTGAACTTGCATTAATATTAAACATATGAAATAAATTGATATAAAGGTTAATTTATTACAATAATCTGTTTGTATTATTTTATGTATGATTATAATAAAAATCAATTTTTTTAACAAATAAGTAGTTATAATTAATTGATAGAGTTTGATTCCTCTATTAACTCTCTCCTATAAATTCGATTCATTCTCAATTTTAGATTTGACTTTATTTATTCATCATGCTCTTCACGCTTTCACTCATTCAAAACTCAGAGATTCACATAGCTTCCTTCACCTCAATTCAACTAATAGCTTTCACACTTCATTATCACGATTTCTCAATCTTAGATTTAGACTCGAGCACAAAAGTCGAAAGAATAAAAAGAAGATCAAAGAGGAAAGAGATTTGAAGAAGAAGGTTCAGAAGAGCTTACCTGATTTCGGTGACCTCTACGTCTGTTCCAGTGAGTGTCATCCATTTCCTTAAACGGTTTGCTCCGTTTTTGTTACCGATATGTGAGGTTCAATTAGGGGAATCAAATCCTTAACCTCTAGGGATTTTATTCTGAAGCATCGTGATTTAATTTCTCATCTTGTGCTTCTAGGGTTCATGTATACTTTGTTTCGATTTGAATATTTGGTTAAGGATTGCTATATTTGGATATGAAATTTGGATTCAGGGGAGGGAGAAGAAGATGGTGATGTGCTTTGTTTAGAGATTAGGGTTTTGCCTCCGCTAAAGGCGACCTCCGACGCGGAGGATGAGAGGCTATCAGGTGGAGGGAAAAGAACTAGTTTGAAACTTTTGGTTTAACATGATAAAAACGTGGTTTCCAACAGTGCCATTGTCTTTTAGTACAAGTTATGCTTTTTCATCACTTCTATCAACTCTTTCTTTCTTCTTTCGACTCAGTTTTGTGAACTACAGAGCTCTGACTTTTTCATTGCACAATGAGAATACGTAGGCACAATGGTTTGAATCCTTGGCGAACACATATTTATTCATTCTCCTTTATCCTTTCATTCACCTTCCATCATTCATCATTCAATACCAAGCAATCATTCACCCCATGTGATATACTTTCTCTTTGAACCAAATACAACCTTTCATTGTATTCCATACATACCTTTGGGCCAATAACCAATGCCTACCTCTGAATCAATATCCGTTTTGTTTGTCTTGTTAGTCCTCTTGTTGCTTAGAAAAACATCTCCTTACTTACCTTAGAATCCCTTCTATAGGAAAAACCCTTTATTTTATGGTCAATATGACAGTTTACCTTTTCTCATTAGTTCAGACATACCTATCATATGAGTTCAAACAACATTATCATTTGGTTCAACCCACACCTCTATCACAACTTCTTTCATCTCCCACCATTAGTTCTATAAGCTACGGATGTCTGAATTCCTTATTGCACTATAAGGATATGTAGGCATGATGGCCTTAATCCTCATCGAGCACTCTATTTATTTATTTCCTTTTCCCTTTGGGACATTGAACTGTGGACGGTATAGTTGCTCGAAATGGGATATTGAATCGTTTTGGAAACGAAACAATGGTTCTTGGGGTGCACTATAGTTAAACAATGGTTGGATGTTGTGGTGATGGGATGTTTGGGTGGTCATTGGTGGGGGGCTACGATGACCTGAATTGTATGAATCATCTGGGCTATAGACTGTTGTGGTGGTTGTGTATGGTTATTGGTGGGTAGGGTTTGATTCTTGGTTTTGAGGTTGGGTGTGTGGCATGAATGGGTTGCGAGGTTAGGTGTTTAGTTGTTGGGTGTATGTGGTAAGGTGATGATGTGAGCTTTGTCGTTGGGTTTGGGTGGTTTGGCATTGTTCTTGGACGGGGACTTATTATTTGGGCGTATGATGACGAAGCTAGTTGGTGTGGATCAATCAAATACCTTGGCTCAAACACAAATTGTTGTGTTGTAACCGACCTAAACCATGCCATATACTGTTGAGTTGGTCTAGCACCCTGTATGACTGGTTCGTTTAAGATGTATTATCGTCGATTCCTCCAATGACGACACATCTCTTTTGCGAAGTCTCTCCAGTCGGAATAATCCCATTGGGCATCGACTCTTTTTTTATGTCAATCTCCCAAACACGTCGGATGTTCTGGAATTTGTTGTTGCATGCCGAACTGCAATTTTACCCAGTCACTCTGGTGCATCTCCATAGTAGTGAATTCATGTTTTTTTTGTCCAAACTGCATCATCATCATGGTTAACCTGATTATCAAGACCCGGATATGGCCTCTAGATAAACTGTACAACAATACGACATGATTAGATGATAAATAATTTGATAATTATTTTTAAATCAAAATAGAGTTGTGTAGGAGTATTACATCGTTTGGTCCAATAGATTGCGATAGACTACTATAGCGTGTTTCAGACACCTATTGTACTTCATCCCTCTAACTGACCACCTAGATAAAAAAACAATTGAAAAATATTATTTACAGTTAATTGTAATATAAAATCTAATTAATTATATTGTAAAGTTTTAAACTTACTTTGTTGTAAAAGGGAATATGAATGGTTTCTTGTTTACAGGGCGAGTGACGACATTCTTGACCAATCTCATGCTTGTAGCAAATATGCGCATGAATAAAACGTATAAGTATTTTTTGGCATTTTTCCACATCGCACTATATAGATGGGCCAAAACAGCTAAACCCCCAACTATATGTGCTTACCTTATTTATGTTTTGTAACAACGGTAAATACATAATATTTACCGTATTACCAATATTTTTGGGAAATAAAAAATTACCAAATAAAATCATAATATAACACCGAGCTTTAATTATTTTTTCATACTCGATAGATTCTTCGGTCAATGTTATACTCGCATAATATTGTTTGAGATATCTTAAATTAATACCTTGCCCCCAAGCTTGACCAGATGTCTCTCCCGCAGCTTGGTCGTCACACAAAGGGGCACCCAATAATTCATTGCAAATAGAGTTATCCTGGTTAACTCTACCATTTACAGTCTTACCATCGATACATAGACCCAACAACATGTAGACGTCCTCAAGTGTGATGGTACACTCGAGGTGAAATGTGTGGGTCTCGGGTCTCCATCTCTCTAACAAAGCAAGCATAAATTTATAGTCAACCGAGTACGAGATTATGTTGAGGAGATTACCAAAATCGCATCCTCGAATATATGGTTCTGCCAAAGGATCGTGGGGGTACATATTCATGTACATGACATCGAAATCTTTTTGGGTCCTAATAAAACATAAGTAAGAAATAAAATAAGAAGAAGTAATATACAATAAAAACATAAGTAAGAAATAAATATGAAATAAGTAAAAAGAAGTAATAACATACAAATGTCGAGATATTGTTGATTGTTCCTCGATGTTCATCACCCATAGTCAATAGAGACATAATGTTGCAGATGTTGAATGTTGCAGAGGTTGAGTGTGGTAAAGGCGGAGTGTTGCAGAGATTGATTGTTATTGTTGCAGATGTTGAGTGATGTGAGTTGATGCCTTATTTATAGATGAGTAAGTGTTTCAGAGGTTGAATAGGTATGCAACATGTGAAGCATTAGATAGGGTGCATGCACGTGAGATAGGTGTAGGCGCCTAAGGCTAGGGCGCATGCCTTGCTTTATGACATGCATGGTCACATGTGCCAAGGCTAGTGGCGCATGCATGTATTTTTATGCATGCAAGGAAGGGGCACCTAAGGCTAGGGCGCATGCCTTGCTTTATGCACCATTGGAATGGGGGTCTGCCTTAGATTATTAGGGAAAATATTCCTTGTGTGCAGGCACATGCTTGTAGTGTTAGGGCAAAGATTCTTTGTTTGCAGATATTTCTTGCAGGCGCATGCATTATATTATATTATCTTTGGATGGATTCTTTGCATTGCATTGTCTTGTCTTTGTAGATGAATTACGTGATCGTTGTATACACCGTCTACCCTATTTAATAGCATGCAAATAACAGATCAATGCATTCACCATCAGTACCCATACAAATCAGTAGAAACACTAAAGTTACATCTAAAAAAATGTCTTTCTCACCACATTACATGATCAGTGCCCATACCGAGGGTGAAATATTTGAGCATCAATTATTTGATTTTTGGTTTTGCAACACAAAAGTAACTCGGTTTACAATAAATCGACGATCAAAATTTTCACATCTAAACACAAAGAATAGAAAAGAAATTGCAGTGTAGTCATGTGGGTAAAATCATCTATAAAAATTCGGTGTGGTTTGCAGACAACCAGGTAAAGTTTTATCAGTTGAAGATTCGAGATGATGGCGATGTTCATCATATGTTTGTCAGTCATGAACAATCTGGGTATAGCGATATAGACTTGTATATAATACCACAACAACAACAAGTGTCTCAGTTCATTGATTAGTCACAAGTGTTTTATGAAACTGATGACGACGAACAAGCTGAGATCAATGTTGTAGATGAGGAAGAAGAAGAATTCGAGTTATTGGTTGGTTCAATGGTGAACAATAATGAAGAAGAAGAGGAAGAGGCATTATCAGCTAGTCATGTATATTGTCCACCTCAACACATGACAAGCTTGAATTTGGGTGCCGATGAACCTTCATCAGATATATTTTACAATCCTTATGTGCAAATTCAAGGATCATTGAAAGAAAGAGACATATTTCGCAAAAAAGAAGATTGTGTAAAAGTTATTAAAAAGTTTCACATGGAACTATCAGCTGATTACAGAGTTGATAGAACTAATGCAACGAGGTACAAGATTTATTGTTGAAATGAGCATTGCCTTTTCAAGTTGTCATCTTCGTACCGAAAGAAGAGTGATTCTTGGGAGATTGGATCCATGGGTCCAGTTCATACATGCATGCTCACGAACCTAATGCAAGACCATCGGAAACTTAGCTCTTAGTTAATGCGATGAAATTTTGTCTGTCATTAGTGACAATTCATCGTTAAAGGTGAGTACAATAATCCCGCATATTGTAGCACAATACAACTATACTTCATCATACATGAATACTTAGATAGCTAAGACAAAGGCGGTTGAAAAAGTGTATGGCAATTAGGAGGAGTCTTATAAACAACTTCCAAAATACTTTGTGGCTCTTAAACAGTATGCTCCAGAGACTATTGTCAAGTTGAAAACGATGTTGGCGTATACCCCAGATGGGACTTGTGCTATTGGAAATGGAATATTCCACTGTCTCTTCTGGGCGTATCAACCATGCATCAAAGGTTTTGCTTTCTGTAAACCTATTATACAAATTGATGGTATATGGTTATACGGGAAATATAAAGGAACGTTATTGATGACAGTGACATAAGATGGCAACAACAACATTTTTCCAATCGCCTTTGCCCTAGTTGAAGGAGAGACTGCTGAGGGATGGAGTTTTTTCCTAATAAATCTCCGAATGCACGTTGCTCCTCAACCTAACTTATGTTTGATCTCTGACCAACACCCTTTAATAGTCAGTGCATACAAAAACATTGATAATGGCTGGCAGGATCCTCCATCGATGCATGTCTTCTGCATTAGACATATCGCTCAGAATTTTATGCGGGAGATCAAAGACCAAACGTTGCAGAAGAAGGTTGTCAATGCAGGTTATGCATTATCAGAACCTTCTTTCAAACACTACCGCGAAGACATCAGATTGTCAAATGTAGATGCAGTACGGTGGATCGATAGTATTCCATTGGAGAAGTGGATTAGGGCATAGGAAAGCGGTCAACATTGGGGCCACATGACAATAAATATTGTGGAATCAAAGAACTCTGTCTTCAAAGGCATCTGAAACCTACCTATAACCTCTTTAGTGCAGGCAACATATTTCAGGCTTGGGGCGTTGTTTGAGACCAGACGTTCCAAATGGAGTTCAGTGTTGCAATTTGGGCAGTTGTTCAATGATGCTTCAATGAAATTCATTAGACACGAAGCTGCCAAAGCAAACACACACGTGGTCACGGTGTTTGACCGTACTAAAGGTTGGTACAGTGTTGTTGAGTCCATGGATCATAATGAAGGCATGTCGATGGGACAATACATAGTGGAACTAGATAAAGGTTAGTGTGACTGCGGAAAGTTCCAAGCCTTTCGTACGCCCTTCTCCCATGTCATTGTGACATGTTAAAAGGTTCAAAGGGATCCATCTTACTTACTATCTGATGTTTACAAAGTCATAAGTCTATCCAATGTTTACAAAATTAGTTTTTCAGCAGTTGCAAAAGAGGATTACTGGCCAGAATATCAAGGGGACACTCTCTGGCACAATGAAGTTATGCGAAGAAAGAAAAAGGGTCACCCAAAGAGCATTCGTATTCGAACCGAAATGGAGACGGCGAACAAAATGATTCGATTATGTAGTTCATGTCGTTAGTCAGGTCACAGTCGTACTAATTGTCCTAGTGTTGGAACAAGAACAACAAGATAATTTTACATGTACTTCTTTTGCAATATATAAAAAACAAAATTTATTTGATATGATAACTTTATGAGAAAATACCATCACAAACAAATACAACACATTCAACACACAAGTAACACATAAATAACAACACAAACAACTACAACAATTAAAATACCATTACTATAACTAAACGATTGCAACCATCAAAACAATTTTAAACATATTATGCACAATCTTGCGAACGTCTCTGTCAGTCTTAATATCTACTCATTCACGTACTTCTCCATTTTGGTTGAACGTGAACTCAAGCTATTGAATCCTTCTAATCCTTTCACCATCTGCAATTTCTCCTTCTAACCAACGTCCGATTAAGACGTTCTAAAGAATCTATATTCCAAAGTCGAATCTTTATCGGCGGTGCGACTGCTGAAAAGATTAAATCCGCATTTTTCTTGTGAATGTATTCAGACATGATTAAAGAAAACAAAATTGAAGGTGATTGAAGTATAACGAAAGAAAATGGGGTTGAATGATAAGAAGTAATGTGCAAAATATGAGAGATGCGGATGTTATTTATAGATGAACCATGAAATATATGCGCCAAAGCCCTTGCGCCACACACATAAACACATGCATGCGCCAGATGGAACTAACACCTCCTTTTAGGATTTATTTGATGCGTCAGTTCAATTGACGCATCTGTTAAAGATGTTGGTTATTTTGATATTTATTTGTTAAAGATGTTGGTTATTTTGATATTTATTTTGAAAAATTGATTATATTAATAATTAAATTGAAAAACAGAGTTATTTTAAAAAAAAAATCAAATGCTGTTCCATTCCATTGACTAAACATAATGTTGAAATTCGAAAATTGTAAGAAAGTTGTTACTTGGGAAGCATGTTAGAAAATGTTGCCTCATACTATATCTTTTAGTAATTTGGTATATGTCACATCTTTAATCTTAGTACGTTGGATGCGGATGACGTGGCAATGAGGATATGTGTAACATGTGTGGTGGCTGTCTGGTGAAGCTTATCCACAAGAGAAAAAGTAGAAGATGGGGCCTACTCTAAAAAACAAACATTCAATGCCAACCTTCTTATCCTATGACATTATCTTTGTTAATTTTATCCACACACCATAGTTTCTTGTTTCAACTTTGAACTTAGACTTTAAATTCAACCTCACAAATCTGATCCAAATAAATAAATTATTGAAATGAAAAATATATATATTTTTTAAAGCGTAATGATTAGAGTAATTGAAGACTATTTTGGTCTAAATCTTTCTGCTCCCTTATCTCCTACTCTTGAATCATGTCACATCTCCAATTGGAATCCAATAAGTGTTTGCCTTTGGAGATACACGTATTCGGTGACGAAAATTAATTTTGTACATTGATTTATCAAAATAGTTCAGATTAAACAGAGTTATCACTATTATAAACAATATAATTTTTTTTTAAATTTATTAAAAATATGAATAATGCTAAACAGTGCGAAGGTTTAGTTTGAAGAAATGCAAGAATGTGTATATGTCTTAATGTGATTGATGGGTCAATAAATAAATTTCTATTTATACTGAATTATGGGTGGTGGTATTATATCTCCATGTTATATTAAATTCTTGCTTTTCGTTTCTCTCTTTTCGTACTAAAAAGCATTTTCCTAAAAACATATAACATATTAAATCTTCTTTTTTACGTTATTACTATTATTGATTTATTTTCAAATCTTAATTTATGTTAATAAAATGAGTTTGCTCATTTTTCTTTTCTACTTTTTGTTTATTTCAAACGATTAAAAAATTATATTTATATATTTTAATTATTGACCTTTAATTAATTATTTGGAATATTATATATATATATATATATATATATATATATATATATATATATAAAGAGACAGTTTTCGTTTGTTACTCCATTCTTTATAAGATTCTAAGGATCCTGACAACAGAAAACAACCTTCATATGGTTATATCAATTTTCATAATTCTGTTTCTTCGAAATTGGGAGACTCGCCGAAAAATATTCATTTAGATGATTCAATGCCATCGTTTTTTGCTTCTCACAAATCGCGCAACCAGTGCTCTAGATATTAGAGGTTAGAAATTCACCAAAATCTATGAAAATTTCCACTGCAATTTTGATGAACAAGATTCAATCACACTGATCGAATTCCCTCTTATTCTTCACTCTTCACTATAGTAAATCAATCAAATTTGGTTGCAAGATGATTTTCACTTCAGATAAATTTGGAGAAGAAAGGAATTAAGGTTTAGGCAAAATAGGGGAAGAAGAAAAAAAATTCTACGGACCTTCTTTATACTTCCAAACTATAAGCTATTATAATAATAAAGGTTACTCCCTATGTATAGATTTGAGTTTTGTTTGTTCCTTAAGAAAATATAAAATACATAATTATGCTAACACTATAAAATTAGACCTAAATCGAAATTTCTATCGAAATACACCACTTTGATATTTCGATAATATAATGCGTTTCAATACCTTTCTTACCTTTATCGAACAATCTACTCCGATACAAGAAATTACAATTCAACAAATTTTATATTAATTTAATATTGTTTTATATTTATCCATTAATTTAAACTATAGTTTATCGAATAACTTCAATTTAATTTATTAACTAATGGCTTACTAGTTTATTTGTTATCTCATATTCTTTATCAAAAGACATAGCTTTAAAAAACAATATATACTACAATGCTGAAAAGTAAAACTAACAATTTTAATAATCAAAATAATATTTATACACCATATTATACACTTATACCATATTTAAGTGTTCACTAATATAATAATCAGTGAAATATTATAATAATATTTTTTATATATATATTATTATTTTTTTGTTTTTTATTTTTTATTTTTTATTTTTGATTAAAAAATATCAATATAAAATTATGTAATTAATTAACTTCATAATCTTATTAGACAATATTTTATATTTTATTAATCAATTTTATTTTATTATTAAAAAATATTTTTAATACTTGAACGTTTAATAATCAAGTTCATGACTCTATTAATTAATTTTTTATTTTTCATTAACCAATTTTATTTACTAAAAACTATTTTTAATATCTCTATTTATTAATCAAATTTATTATTTTATTAAATTTTTTTTTACATTTCATTAATTAATTTTGTTTTATTATGAAATGTCATTATTCATACACTATGAGCAGATACTATTCAATGGTATTTTTCACGTACATGTTCACCATATAATATAATGTTCATGCCCTATTCACATACTAGTTGTTCAAGGCAGTGTTTATACCAAGAATCCAACAACTTACCTTTGATTACGTTGAATGGTTGAATTTGTAAGTGCACTGTTTATTTGTTGTCCAAAATAAATTATTACTTTTACCACATTGCTCTAACAATGCATATCATCCCATAGACCATGAAGAGGTATACAATTTCATAGTTTACCACCTGAATAATTCAATCTTAGGACATCTGATCCCATATGCAAAGAGGTATGCAGTTTCAGTAAATATGCGCCACAACTATCACAATTTCTCAGGTTTAGCCTTGGTTTGGCAGAACGGGCTCGGTCCGTAGGGAATGTCCGTTTTACCCGCACTTTTGTGCGGGGCGAGCTAAGGATTTAGGCCCTCACCTTCAAATGTGTCTGCCCCGCTCCGCCCCGTTTTTTTCGCGGGTTTTTGCGGGCACGTGTATTTACCTATATTTTTTCATTTTTAGGCTTAAAGAGTCTAGTGTCCGCGGGCTTTCCCCGCTCCACCCTCACTTTTTTGCGGGGCGGATCTAAGTTTTAGTCTCGCATCCTCAACTATGACCGCCCTGTCCCGTTTTTTTGTGGACTTTTACGGAGCGGGCCTAAACGGGGCGGGCATGCCCATTTGCCACCCCTAGTCCTAATAGTATCACAACAGTTTCACCCGTCAAAAGAAAAAAAATAAGTCAGGTAGATTCAAGACGATATAGATTTAGCTTTAATTGGGTTTTGCATTGGGAAGAGCTGATCAACACAATAAGAAAGCGAATATTGAAATATTAAGAAACATGCCACACACCTTGTGTACAACACCTTCATTTGCTTGTACCACTTGTCGTAGTTCATCTCATCAAGAATGAGTAAATTTGCAGAGATTCTTTCGTTGAAAACTGAATTCATGTTGCATACAAGGTGTTTGTGGATCTGAACCAGATTTTTGATGTCAAATGTTAGAGCAAGCAACCATAAAGTCGGTGAAATAAAGGTAGATAAATTTTGGATGTGGAGAGTGAAATATGAGAATTGAGAGAGAGAGGGGGGGGAGGGGGTTGAGAATGAAGTTTTTCATTAACCAGGATGAGAGTGCACCCTAAGAACTTATATACATGTTACAAAACGATTGGAATGCAGTTTGATCAAGTACAATAATAGAAAATGTAAAAACTCGGGTTTGTAATCGGTTTAACCAAAACATGTAACCGCTTACACCTAACACTGAAAATAAAGCAAATTAATTCAACTTCGGTGATAATTGGTTACATCATTTATGATAACCGGTTACAACTTCGAAAACTTTAAATTTCTACTACTGAAAAACATATCAATCTTAGTTGTAACTAGTTACCAACTCGTGGTAACCGGTTACCGCACTTGAATCACTTCACTTCGACACAAATATCGATTCCAAATATCAGGACAATTGGAAAGGAAAAGAATTGTTTCAGCAACTCCTAATGATATTTGAGATGTTCATGCCAATCTCTTTTTTGGTTTGTTCGCACACAGGGAAATCTCCAATGTACATGTTAAAGAATGCCCCTACCAGTTTTACAAAATTGAATATGTTCAGTTTGATACTATAGGAGTCTACAAGAGAAATAGAGGAATTCAAATTAGTGCAATGCATAAGTTTGAGTATAACTTAAGACACATATCTTTGATGTGGACACTTCCAACATAAATGCCACCAACTGTACAATTAAAACGCAACAAGGCAGATCTTAGCCTTCCAAGGCATAGTAAAAAGCACTTCAGTAAGTCAAATTTTCATGACAAAACGGAGCAAAGAAGAATCACAACAACTTGGTGATAGTCACTCTCATCAAATTGCGGCGTCATGGCAATGGCAAATATCACCCGCTATTGCGTATTTTTCTGCCATAATCCACAATAACAGCGCCGCAAAGTTGTTGGTATGGCGGGATTTTGACTCTTCGCCATCAACAACATTGGTGAGGTTCGTGCTGGAAATAAAAATGGAGAAAAGGGTTACTGCCATAGTTTGTAATGTTGTCTCTAGTATTTTTCATTATTTACAATCGAAATTTTTCTATGCATCATGTTAATTATATGGTGAATTGCAATTTAAATTTTTTATGCATCATGATAATGATATTGTGAACGGTTAAAGTCTTCATCATGCCCCTCTTAAGTCTGGTATTTCATCAGGTTTCAAAGAATAGAATGTCCAGTTTCTTTTTATATTAAATGTAAACTGATATGTAGGCGCCTAACATTTCTTAATATTGTTGAAACGAGTTATTTAAGAAATCAAAATTTATTTTGCTTGGGAATTCGTCTGCACAACAAGCTAGCTTTCAATTTTAACAGTAAATCTCAACCTTTTATAATGGGATGCATGTAATTGAAGAGAAATGTAGATACAACCAATTACAACTGATCTTTATCCTAATGTCATTTTTAGAATTTTCAACTTAAAAAGACTTATTTGATAGTGTCCTACTAATCAACTATATATCTATTATTAAAAGATGATAGTAAACTCACTAAAATGCATTTATTTGTAAAAGAAAAAGACAGTTTAGTAAACAACAGATTTCCCCATTTTATTCACCCTCAATCAATCTAATTCATTTGTGTTCCTTCATTACTTGCTCTATTTTGTATTATATATAAGATTTTTCCATTAAATGCATCAATAAAGAAATTGATAAAGAAATTCAAAAATGAAAACATTATGAAACTTGAAGAAAGTTATAAAAAACAACAAGCCAATGACTGCAATTCATTAAAATAATTGATGAGTGATGAGATGTGCTAATAGTCAACAAGTAGTTGTCTATTTCTTCTAAAAAATTTACCTCTACCAATTAAGTGACTCGCTTTCGACAAATGATGACATGGGATAAACGGTTTGGCTGATAAGTGTTGTTCGACACTTCGACAAAATTGAAGCTTCGACATTTCGACAAGATATCTGCAGATGGAAAGGCACCTTTGACAGACATGGAGGATGTTGTAGTATTTCAACAATTCGACAAAGCCTGGAGAAAGACGTCATTTCGACGTAAAGTGTAAATTTCAAATTCAAAAGAGTTGTGACGTTTGGCAGAAGACGCGTGGGAGCATCTGGCGAAAGGAAGAAAGCCATGTGTCACAGTTTTAGGATTTGGTAGTTAGTAACAGTTATGTTATTTGTATATAAATAGGATAGTTGTTATCGAAAAAGGTGTGAAAAATTTATTTGTACAAAATTCCTGAAAATACTCAAAGTACCCGTGTGAGAGAAAAGAGTCATATTTGGAACATGTATGTGTAAACAAACACCAAATTCCTTCAAAGTTTATTTTATAAAGTTTAAAGTTCTTTACAAATTCCTTTTACGTTTTCCAATCAATTATCTTCCTGCACTTTCTTTTCGACACTTTATGTTTTCGTCAGTTACTTTCTGTCATTTATCTTATCTTGTCAAATTTACATCTGTTTGAACGTTTTAATCAACATCTTTCGACATAAAATATTTAGAGAACCAAAATGAAAGATATGAAAGTTGTTCTAGATATCTTCAAAGTCATTTAGATCTGCACATGTCGTAGGATTTGTGTGGTTGATCCTGCAAGTAACTCAATTCTACAAGTTTTGATAAACCAGAGGTTGTTCGTCAAAATTCACAGCGAACACTCGCATAACTTTTACTCCTATATCGAACATGTATTAGAAGTGATAATGGAAACATGTTCATTTGATCAGAAATCATGTCAACAAAAATGGTGAGTTCATAACTAGCTTCTATAAACATGATGTAGGCAAATACATCAATTGTTCACATTGCAACAAAAACCGTGAGTTCATAGACATTATGTGGGCAAATACACTTACATTTGCCTAGAATCCATCTTCATCCTCATTCATCACACATAATGCAACCCATGTCATGTTTAGCATACATAATTTTTATCAACCTTACTCGTTTCATCTTACAAGAATCTTTGCAACTTCATAACACCTTCAAATCACTATCGAGTCACTACTTTTTAACACACATTAGGTCGATTACTTTGCATATGTAAAAACATGGAGTGATAGCTTTTTTGTCTTGTTAAAATGTTTAAATTTTAATATCACCAATATTATTATAGTAAATATATACTCTTCATGTATGTAGACACGTGAATAACCACTTCCATAAAAATATTGAAAAACTCCAGAAGTGCCCTAAAATAAGATTATACAGCTAACATAGGATAGAGGCATCAAAGAGATGCCTATCAACATCAATAGGAACAGTGAAAAATTCTAACAGTAATCTAACTTGAGCTACCCTAATGATTTCTATGATTCAAAAGAACAAACCTTGAAAAGTAACTCTGGCCAATTTTAAAGCACATTGAAATCAAATTCATGAAACAACTGCTTCTGCTATAGGTTGGGGGATATATTCTATGCCGCCCTCCAATTATCCATTCTAAAAATCAGGACAATTGGAAAGAAAAAGAATTGTTTCAGCAACTCCTAATCATATTTGCGATGTTCATGCCAATCTCTTTCTTGGCTTGTTCGCACACAGGGAGATCTCCAATGTACATGTCAAAGAATGCCCCTACAAGTTTTACAAAATTGAACCTGTTCAGTTTGATACTCTAGAGTCTACAAGAGAAACAGAGGAATTCAAATTAGTGCAATACATAAGTTTGAGTATGACTTACGACACAAATCTTTGCTGTGGACACTTCCAACGTAACTGCCACCAACTGTTGAGTTAAAAAAATAAGACTTTCAGGGGTGAACACTATTTATCAATAATACAAGTTACAGAAAGATAAGCAAACAGTATAGACATAGTTTCATAGGTCAATTTAAATGCTAGCGAAGAATTGCTTACTTTCAGTAATCAGACGCCCATCAACTGTCCGTTTAAACTCAATTACTGTTCCCTGCAACATTGCAATACAGCTAATGTAACTATATGACATGGGTAATTATTTAGTATGATTGCAAGAAACATATTTGTTGATAACTTACCAAAGGTATTGGGATATTCTCTGTAAAGTATGAACCAAATGTCCAAAGGCAATCAAAGTCTGCAGATGGATTTGTCTAACCAAAAGTGGGGTTTGTGAAAAGTTTGAAGTTAGAACTAATCCAGTGTAGAAGCATTAAAAAATAATTTTTCAAGAGGTAAAGTACCTTAACTAGTCGAGCTCTAAGTGATTTCTCAAAAGCACTGCAATGAAGAGAGAAAATATATCAGTTTCCTGCAGGCGATTTTAATTTAATAAAATCAAATATATCAGTTTCCTGCAGACGATTTTAATGTTATAAAATCAAACATATATGCCAAACATCTCTATGCCGAGGCTGGAAATCAAATGTACATGCCAAACATCTCTATGCAAAGGCTGGAAATCAAATGTATATGCCAAACATCTCTATACCATGGCTGCAGCACAGCCGCATTAGAAAAGCAGGAGATAGAGTACTGGGTCAGGATGAGGGTCTTGCTTCTACTAGGCTCAAGGAGTGGAAGGTGTATGTCAGTAGGTAAGAAGAAAAAAATGAGAAAGGCAAGAATGTGGAGCAGTCAAATACTAGTAGTTAGTAGGAAAGAACGTGGTTATAAGGAATGAGGGGAATAATGGATAGTCACTTGCATTTTGTGAACTCTTAGAAAGAGAAATTCCTTTCTCTTACTAGTGGTTGCTCTGGTGTTTGAAAACTAAGTACTAGCCTACTCTTTCATGCTGTTAATTTTCATGCTTTTGCAATTTACGACAAGGAAAGGGTAAAACATAAATATAAAATCAATGAAACATTTATGTAACTTGAGTAAAAATACTTACTTTTTCACGCTGTTAATTTTCATCCCTTTGCAATTTACGACAAGCCTAACAGTCATACTGATATCTTCCCTGCATAAGTAAAAACCCAAAAGTTCCATCAAAATTAATATTTAATACCATAACCACAAGTTCACATATCTCACTACACATTATTCAGCCAAAAATCTGCTTGGGGAGATTTAATCATTGATTCAACCCATTCTTTTATACCACCTAGGAATTTTCATAGAAATCCACAAAGTTCTCTCGGGTATTTTTTTATAATATTACATATAATCGAGTACCATCACCAAGAAAGAGCACTTGCATTCAATAACAATTTAGGCACAACACATAAAAAAAAGTTAGCACAAGATGTTTGAAACCTTAGAAGATCCTGGTAGAAATCATTATGGTCATTCAATTCATCTGCAGAAATTGATGCATATTTTGGGCCCAACTTCTCACAGAGGGAGTTCGGGTGAACATCTGTTGAATAACAACCAAGAGTGATTCAATGAAAAGGGGAACTTTTGCTAATAATACCACAAACAAGAATCCATAATGTTTCTTTTTCTCTTCAAAATAAATGGGAAAATTCAAGTATAGAGAAAAACTTACAAAATCCAAAAGCATAGATCTTTAGTGACTTAATTTTAACAATTGTCATGGTTCTAGATCCCGTTCCAACAAGGACCTGATGCAAATTTAAAAGATGAATTATGTGAAGACGAAGGTAAATATGGAAATTTCAAACATATGATGTAGTGATAGGCAGATGAATAAAGTCAAATACGATATGAATACTAATAGTATAAATTACCAAATAACCACATATTATGCCAGAAACTGAGAAGTAAAGTTACATTTCTCTTCCCGCCTATTAAGTATTAACTATACTGTAAGTCATTTTTCAGTAGCTATTTAGTACTAACGGTTGAGTGGTTAAACTGGTAATTGGTAATTAGTTGGCTGGTGACAGACGAGTTACATGATTATGATTTATTAACTCTTGGCTAATATACAAGTCATTTTGAGACTCAGTAAATTTCAATTCCTTCTCAAATCATTGTTCACTCAATTCCTGTCCACAACAATATCATTTTTTCTAATATAACTGTATCTTATCCCTTTTCTTCTTTACGTATGTTTTTCTTTTCTAGATTTTCAATGCTTCTTTTCTTAGAAAATCAATCCAATATTTACCTTCATTTTTCTCATCTCTTGCTTCAATGTTTCCACTCCAAAACACCAGCTAAGCATATATTTAATCAACTATGTATTAAACCAGAAATAACCACTAGGCAGCAAAAAAGAAAGAATCTAGCAAGAGTATCGAAGTAACACTCAAAAGTCAAAACTAGTGTGTGGTCGATCGAGAAATACATGATTCAACAGCGGAAAGGGCTAGAATAGCCAACAAAGAAGAATAGTAAAACAGATATTAACCTCGGCATCAGAGCGGGAACTCTGCTCTCCCGCTGATAAACTATCCAGAACCACAGGAAATTCAATGCCTGTTTTAGGTTCCATGGTAGAGTTGGCTAGGTTCAACTCAGAAATTGATAGGCGAGGACATCTTTGGCGCTCAACCTCCTTAGGCAGTTGGTCCATGCTTCCATGTATTTGCATATCAGGATCCTGCATTGGCCCAGATAGTAGTTTTGATGACCTAGAAGCAAAATTAAAACACAATAAGAAAAAGGAAAAATCTGTAAAAACATAAACGGACCCTCTCTCTTTCTCTTAAGGGATAAATATATTCCATTTCATCCACTTCCATTCTATTTTACTCATGATCAAATATCCAAACAGAGCCAAAAAAGTTCAATCAACTAAATATTCACATCAATTTTTTTCAAGCTTAACCGCCATAATCTATCACACTACAATCACTTCCATTCTACTCCACTAAAGATAACTCATCCAAATAGTAATACATCCAAAAAAAAAAATCAATCAAATAAGTATCAATATCATTCACTTTCAGGTTACTAACAATTACTACTTCCGTATCTAAACAGCATCAATTAATACTACTACAAACTTTCTTAATTTCCTATATTTTCAGAGGCAGCATTTACTACAAACATATATGATCACATTTCACCATCATAACATTGTTTCAAAAATTAAATCATAATATGTGACATACAAGTTTTGAATTGGCGGCACCAAAGCTGCAGCAAGCGACAAAACAGAGCATGATTGAATCCTTTTAGCTTCTCTCCAAAACAAGCTAACCAAGGAACTCGAAATCTTCCCCAAAGTCACACGTTCAGAAGATTTCCTCTTTGATTTAAAACCAAAAGGAAACCCAAACCCAGCCACATTATTACCAATCACAGGCTTAACCTTCATATTCATATTACCAGAACCGCCTCCAAATCGAAGAGAACCGCCACAGGCATTCGATCCACCACCGGAAACCCAAAACAACACCGCGCCGGCGAATTTCGATACGCGGCCAAAGGTCTCTTCGATTGCCGAAGTTCCTGGAACGTGGAAGGTTCTAGAGTTTTGTATAAAGGATTGTAGGAAATGAGAGCGTAGAAAGTTGTTGATGAATGGTTCTAATGGGAATAAGTCTGGATCTGAATCCATCCATGGTAACCAATCGTTCTTCATTTGTGAAAGTGTTGATTCGATTGGAATGAAATGGGGGAGAAAGCGAAAAGGAAATGAAAGGGAATATTCGTTGGGTGTGATTTATGGAAGGGAAAAGCGCGGTGGAATCAAAAGCAGTTTTATATAAATGCGAATATGAAATGAAAAAGCGCGTTTGGTAATTACTTCTAGTACGAAGGAGGAGTACAATTTAGTCGCAAGTTCGCAACCGGCCTCACATGGGTTTGACTCTGTCCCACAATAAAATAAATAGTGGCGTAATACTTTCATACACTGTACTTTGTTGGAGAGACGTACAAGAGTTTGGGTACAATAATACGTATCGTATCTCCAAATTTTGGAGAGGTATTATTTATGTAGTTTATCTGATGTATTTGAACAACATAACCATTTTTTAACATTTATAAGTTATAAGAAACATAGTAAGCATACAACACATACTACCCGTATTGGAAATACTACTAACGAGAAACCCTAAAGTCTAAAACAGTCAAAGTTTATCTTATATCATTTTTGTGGTAATATACACTATTTAAAAGTCTCTATGCATTAGACATAAAAATGTTTCATCAAACATGTTATCACATGTTAGAAATAATAGAGAGAGCTCTCCATGAAAATTCTCATTGTATTCTTGAGTTAAAGTGATACATGTTAACATTTATATATGCATACAAAAGACAAACACTTAATATAGAAGCTGACATGACTCTAATAGGGGTTTGTAAGAAGTGATTTTGAGTTTGGATATGAGATCTTGAAATCCATGTGTCAAGGGTCTTGGTCAAGGTATACAGGCTGTATAAAATTTTGTATGGACTTAAGCAAGCTCCAAGAGCTTGGAATAAGTAGATAGATAGCTTTTTAAGGAAAAAGGAATTTTTGAACTGCACAACTGAGCATGGAGTATATGTAAGAAGAAGTAATAGTGAATTGCTTATATTATATTTCTATGTTGATGACCTGTTGATAACAGAAAGTTGCAAGAAGGGGATCGAAGATTTCAAACATGACCTAAGTGAGGAGTTTGAAATGTCAGACTTTGAGAAATCTCTCATATTTCCATGTCATTGAATTCTACAAGAGTAGTAGAGTCTTGATGATGCACCAAAGAAGATATACGGGCGAAATACTCAAGATATTTGAGATGCAAGATTGAAACTTAACTCTGACTTCAGCTGAACTCAAATTGCAATTGTCGTAAGACACAGATGAAGATGATGTCGATCCAACGTAGTATAGAAGACTCATTGGATCACTTCGATACCTTTGTCACACAAGGTGTGATCTAGCATACAATGTAGGTATGGTAAGTAGATTCATGCAGAAACCAAAGGTATCACACCTAGCAACGACGAAGAGGATACTAAGATATCTGAAAGGAATTCTCGACTATGGAATTTCGTTTCCTGCAGCTGATGAAGGGAAAGTGAAAATTAGTGGGCTACACCGACTCAAATTGGTGTAGTGATGTTGAGGATAGAAAATCCACAGTTGGTTATGTGTTTATGTTAGGTGGTGCACCAGTTGCTTGGAGTTCAAGAAAGTAATCAGTAGTAGCATTATCATCATGTGAAGCAAAATATATAGCTGATTCTCTTTTTGCATGTCAAGCAACGTAGATGGTGAATTTGGTCAAAGAGATTACAGGGAAGAATCATGGAGCAATTACCATGAAGATCGACAGCATGTCTTATCAATTTGGCGAAGAATCTGATAGTGCATGAAAGAAGCAAGCACAACGAAATGAGGGTCTGTTATCTTCGAGAGCAGGTAGCAGAAGCGAAGCTGAATTTGAAATACTGCAGAAATGAGAATCAGATTGCAGATATCATGACGAAAGGAGTGCAGGTTGAAGTGTTCAAAAAGTTAAAGTCTATGATGAATATAGATAATTTAGACACAATGAATTAGGTGGTGTATTGAATTGTAATTCTTTGTGTCAAAATAGTATTTTTGACAGAGTCTGTTGTCATCGAAATGCCGTGTCGAAATTGTGTGAGTGTCGAAGTCTCGTGGAGTTAGACTGGACATGGATTTGGTCTTAAACCTAATTTTGTAGTGTTGGCAGAATTAGGTATTTTGAATTTTTGTTTTTGGACTTTGCTTAAGGAGCAAGCAAGCAAAACCTATAAATAGGGAGTAACCCCTATTATTGTAAACACCTAAATGTTTGAATTTTACAATTGCAAAAGAATAAAGAATCATAGTTTGTAAACAGAGAGGAACTCTGCAGAAAATTCATCTTCTTCCTTCTCTCGATAAACTCTAACTCTTTCCTTCTCAATTCAATCTTCTTTTCTTGTTTTTCATCACCATTATACAATAATACAATCTTGCAACTAAGATTGGTTAATTCACTCAAGTGAAGAGTGAAGAACAAAGGAGAATTCAGCGATACAATCTTGCAATCAAGATTGGTTAATTCACTCAAGTGAAGAGTGAAGAACAAGGGAGAATTCAATCAGTGCGATTAAATCTTGTTCATCAAGATTGATTCGAAATTACTCAATGTCTTGACTTTTATTCCAACAAAAAATGCTTCTCAAATAAGATAGATAATGTGTATTCTAATATGTGATAACAAAAATTGGTTTAGAATGAATTGATTTTTTAAAATTGATTATGATTAAAAGTGACTTAAATGTAAAGTTATTTATGTTTTTATATATTTATGTAAATAGTGAATTGAACAACTTTCAGTGTAACAATCACATTTAAATTCAAAGCTACAACTTATAGATTCAAGTAAAATCAATTCTAGAGGCGGAATCAATTCTACTTTAAAGAATCCAAACACCTCAAAACCATTCAAAATCAATTCTACATCTCTAGAATTTAGAATCGCTTAACATGCACATCTCATAAATGTTTACCAACTAACCTAGAGTCCACAATGTGGCAAGCGCGTTTCTCAAATAAGATTACCTCCTATTGGAAGAAATAGCTAAATTCACTTAAATACGCTTAGACTTGTGTGCAAAGTAGCATTACTAATAATCATAAATATTAATAGCATATGTGAAATACTTCATATCATTGTTGATTTTCAGTCTATAAAAACATAATCACAAATCATGATATCAAATCTTGAAACAAATTTACCCTTTGAAGATGAGTGTGAAGATCACTATATAAAGGCTTTTCTCCATCCACTCACTCCAACAAGATTTTACTAGAAATAAAATCAACAAATCGATTTAATGTTTAGTATACCCAAAATCTGATCTCACCTCTTCACTATAAAAAACACTTTATCCCTCTTATAAAACATGACTCATTCACTGGTCATAACAAGCCAGCCTCAAAGAGATTTCTTCGTCTCAAAGTCTCGTCAACGAGCTTGAATGTCTTCTTCACAACCTTCTGATCAAGTGCAGTGGTCCTATAGATTTTGAACACGCGGTCTACGCTATCCGGAGCAGTGCTCTGGAAATATGATTCCTCAAATTTTTTCTTCACAAACCTGAAAAAAAAGAGTTTGTTATGAAAAACTATTTCCCTTGAATCTGTAGTAAGTCTTCAACGCCTAAGGCGATAATTAAGTTACTTACTCGTATGCATGCTCGATCTCTTGCTTCCCGGTTGAAACTGGCTGGTAATCTTTGAACCACTCACATACATTAAGTGGGACCTGCATAATACAAAACATTAGACTAAAACAAAAATAGCATCCAACGTTGACAAAATGTACGATGTTAAGAATGAGTCTTACATCCAGGATCTTCTTCTCAAATATGTCGAACTTGTTCAAAAACAACATGAAGGATGTTTTCTGTGAAAAAAGAAAGACATCGTTATCTTCTGAAACAGGAAATTTCCATATAATTGTATTAGATGTTAAAGTGAAGTAATATAAACCTCAAAACATTGTTGCTTCAGGACCCATTCAAAAAGTTCCTTTGTCTCCATCATTCTGTTCTTGTTCTCATCTTCAAAAAGTGTTTGATCGTATCTGCAAGTTATGCGAGATGTTAGCACTTTCTTCAGCTTTACAACTTTTCTAATTAAAAGAGTCAAATGGTGCCATACTCGCTAATCGCAACACAGAATATTACAGCGGAAACTCCTTCAAACAGATGGATCCATTTCCTCCTCTCATTTCTCTGGCCGCCGACATCAAACAGTCTATAGACTTCACCACTTTTCTTGTTTTCTCCAACAGGGCTGTCAAAAGAACAAAGACATGCCGATTAAGTTCTTGAGTTATTCTTGTATGTATGCTATACTATGATAAAGAAAGGGTGAGGAGACGGTATAATGGCAGAATAACAAGATCACGCCCTGCTTCAAATAATAAAGGTGGCTTGAATCACAAATACATTAAGACCAGCATGATTTGTCCTTCATACCAGAATTACTGGCAATGATTATTTGACAAATATATAAAACAATAAGCAAGCATAAGAATAGTATAGTAAACCCCACAAACAATCTTTGTAATAATCTTTTTTAACACTCCTCCAAGATAAGAATAGTATAGTAAACCCGGCAAACAATAAGACTAAGAACACGGCTCAAATCTTGCCAGAGAATTCAGGCAACTAGCACTCCCCTGAATCACACACCCCCGATTCAGTAAAAATCCAGCAACCTTAATCATAAACAGACGAAAAAAACCGGATAAAAATGAAACCACAGTCCATCTTAAGAGGAAGCTTTCAACAAGAAGAGATCAGAAACTAAACAAAATAGCAAATCATGATCCTTTGAAACACAACATAGAAAGAAGCAACACTGGCCCATTCTATTATCGTCAAACGCAAAAGTTGCAAGTAAACTCCTAGAATCATGTATTTTAAACCGAATGTGGAGATATCTAGTTAATTCATAAAGAAACTTCTTTTGAATAGACTGCAGATTATGAGGCATAGACACCGACACAGATACCATACTCAATACTGACACTGACACATCAACTTTGGTGATAATTTGAGAAAAGTGAATGATTGAATATAATCATGTCTCGGTGTCCATGTCGTGTCGAACACTAGAGAAGCCTTCAATCTCAAGTTTCAGTGCTACATAGACTACATCAGCGTTTTGAGGGTTTACTTGCTCTCTTCTTTAGAGAAAGTGAATAAATGCAAGGAAACTAGGTAATACTAAAGGACCAAGAGAGCAAAATGGGGACAGTAATAAGCATTTCTGAGTCATTTCAGCATGGCAAATAAAGTTGATTGTCATGTTTACCTGAACTGGATCTCTACAACACCGGTAGTACGAACTCTGGCAAGTAAGACATCCTCCTGAAGTTGTATAACAGATGGACAAGTTTAGTAGATTCATGACATGACAATCATTTCAAATTTTATGCATAAATGACTACAACATGAAATTAAAAAAATAAAATTGATGAGTTTTCAAGAAATGTTCAGTATTTTGGTCAGCTAAATTGGCAATTCAGCATCAGGTTACTTTTGCAGAATAATGTAAGACAGTAAAGCCATTCAGAACAGACTGACATTCAACTAATTACTCATGAGACAAAACCGCACTTGATAAAAACAAATACAACAATTATGCTTTTTAGTCCCTTATACTCACTTTTTATCAATTACAAAATAGAATAGTCATTTGTTGTAAGGTGGGACCCATGCACTCTAAATGGTACACCAACAAAAGGCAAAAAGAGAAGAGAAGAAAACTAAATGACTGAGCCCTCAAATCTGAAACATTTAGAAAATAAAACATCCTACACCCAACGAGAGGAAATAAATCATATCCACAACATAAACATTAATATCACAAGCCTTTCTTCGATTAGTATGGTTAACTACATAGATCAAATGATGCTACAATGCAATATAACTATTCACATATGACTAATGACAGACTATATCAAGAGGAATCATTCTTAATAGTTTGACATATAGCTTTTCTTAGTCTCCCTTGGTGTTATCACCGTTATCAATCATGGATCACAAAAAATAGTGGTTTGTTCAAACTCCGCTATGCTACAATGCTGTACCGCCGCTATTTGACAACCCTTCGTACTAAATAGCGCATCACGGGACAACATCAGATATGTTCAAGTTCTGTAACACTGTAGCTGCTATTTGACAATACTGGTCTATGTAAGTGCACTAAATATTTAAATACCAACCTACCTCTAATTATGTTTACATGTTTTTCTGCAATATGTAAGAAATACTCTTATGCAAACATTAACTAATTCTCTCTCATAATAGATAAACTAGTAAAACTATACAAATTGACAATAAATTTAATACTATATTTAGAGACGGGGTAGGTTATCAGAATTATCGTTTTTCCAACATTGTACTTAACTTCTTAGTGGCTGTTTACCACCTAGCATTTAGCCCCACAAATCTCTACAAGTCATATAGTGCATTAAATTTTCCCTTTAGTTTGATAGGTGTTTTTCTATCACAATTTACCCCAAAAGTATTCTTGCATTTCCTCCACCATACTTTAACCTAATAGTTTGCACCTTCATTTATGTGCTTGTTATTTTGTACGATGGACCTGACATACTTAAACTATGGAACTTTTTATCTTGAGGGGTCTTTCAATTTCCCAAGACCAACGGTGCAACATATGTAGACAAAATTATAGGCCGTGAAATTAGGAATATGCTTTAAAATCAATGCAAGAAAACAATGGCCTGCTAATTATTGAATACCTTTGTTGGAACATAATTTGCATCAGACAGCCTCTGCAAATTTTCCATGAAATAGTGCGTACAATCCGGAACTTGGAGCTCATTACCACGGGCATATGTTTCCTACAGAAAGTAAAGCATGTGGTTCATACTAATGAAGGTTTCCAACATTAACTGATATCGAAAAAACAATGAAGGACTAAAGAGCAGAATTAAAACTGAATTGCAATTTAGCCACCTGAATTGCAGCATCCTTCCACATACTCTCAATTTCCTGTGCAAGTTCTTTGGTGAGACGTGGATAATCCAGTCTGCCACCAATTTCTGATAACTTTTCACCAATGTCCTATCACAGCAATACAAAAGCTTTTGAATTTAGACGAAAATTGACATAAAAGTTTGACAAAAAGCAAAAGAGGCAATAACGTTGAATTACCTTATTTTCAGTAGATATAACATACTTCGAAAAATCAACATCATTCTGTGCAAACTCCTTCGATCCATCATGAAGTAACTGTATAAACACGTCAATTACATAATAAGAATGACAGTTTTCTCGGCCAGGTCAATCAAAACACAATTCACAGAAAACAGTAACTACTAACAGTGGACACTACAAACACTTTATTTTTAAGAGAAAAATAATCAACACACCCTTTCAAGTATTGCGTACTTTTATTGTCTGATATACATTAGCATGAACGACTGGTAGATAGCTTTTTAGCTCTGCCTCATCAAAGCCAGTTTGAAATAAAAGTTTTATCTGCATGTTATAGACAAACAAAAATCAATAATCAAGTATAAATATTTATATACAAAGCTATTGCTAAGATATGGAGAAAATGCATTTTCCTGCCTGCTTAAATATTGTGGACTTCCCCGACTCTCCAGCTCCTAAAAAACAGGTCGTTGAAAAGTTTAAATAAGTGCACCATGAAAATTACAAAAGTAAGCAAGTAACCAAATAAGAGACTATTGCATAAATGATTCAATCAAATGAATATGCAATTATTCTCAACAACAGGATAGATCACTTAAAAGAAGAAGCTGTCACAATAAATAAGGAAAATCCAATATCCATTTTGATCAGTTATTTCAAATCCTAAAAATCTGAGTATACAAATAGTTTACTCAACCATCAAGAATAAAACATTTTCTGCTACAAAATCTTGTTCAGAAAATGGAAGCAGCAGGGATCAAACTCATCACCACTTGGTCAAAAGCTTAATATGTCAATGACCAACTATCCCAAAAGCTTAAGACTGTTAGAAGAAAGCTCCTAAATGGATTTATATCTAAAGTGCATGTTAAATTCTGAATCAAGTAACCCTCAATCAGAAGTTGAATAACCTTTTTTCATAATATAGTAAAACACCTTATGCTGCAAAGATGACCGTTTTCTGATTTTCTCAATAAAAGAGACAAAAAAAATCAAATGATTAATAAGGATACATCACATCATTGTGTTTGGAAACACTTCGATTTCCAGCAGGAAATACTTATAAACGATAGACACTCCTTCAAAATCTGGCAAGTGTCCTTATTCATAAATTCTAGATTCCAGAATTGATTAATTCCAACTTTACAATGTATTGGTGAAACATTAAGCATATAAGACTGAAATTAAAAGAAAACTGTCGATAAAATGTATACCTAGTAGTAGAAGTTTCTGAATATGCTTTTCAGCCTTTGTTTCTAACTCTATTCTTCTTTCAATTTCTGCAGTCTGCAAATGCATATAACCTTTATGAAACTAAAGCCTGTGTAACACTTAGATTATCAAGAACTTAAAAAGTATATACTCAGTTGAGTATAGCCGTATAAATGACCTGTGCATTTTCTTCAGCTTTGGCATCATTGTAACGGTTACTTTTGCTACAGAGTAAGCCCATATTTTCTGTTACAAAACACAGCATAGAAGATGACTACTCAAGCTCCCGCAGAAATCACACTGTAATTCAATGCCCTTCTCTAATATATGTATACACAATAATCAACTTGATTTCACCTAACAAGAAAACCAACTTAGTGTCAGGATCAAAAAGAAAAACAAAAAGAGGAGACGATGAAGGCTAATTATCTCAACACAAAAAGAAAAAAGAAAAGCCCTTTCTGATAACAAACCTTCATTTTGGCAATGCCAATTTTCGAGCTTATAGCTTATAAACTCATATGTCGATAGACCTATTTAGTAACAATATTTCTCGAAAGCTTAGAGCTTTTATTACTAGCTTATAGTGCTTTTTTTATAAACTACTTCAAGTAATGTTTGAGCTTATATCTTATAACTTATAACTTGTCATTTTTCTTTCTGAATTTCCCCCTTACTATCTTAATTGAAAAGAAAAAAATACTAATATTAATTACAAAACTACTAATTCAATTTAAGTTCTTCCACAATCAACTATCTGCTGCTACTTTTTATCAAAGGAAGATAAAAATTCCCCAAAAAAATCATCAATTTATTAAGCCCTAACAAGTTGTATTAAAAGCATGCAAAGTGCAATTAGTCCATGAAAGTTAACAAACACTAATTAAAGAGTCCAAAATGATACCCTAATCAAATGCAAGATTACACAATCACAAAATTCATGAAAAAAAAAACAAATGAATAATCCAGCATCTCGATCTAGTTACAATTGCAAAATCAATCACATAAACTAAAAAGTAGGTTTACCTGAAAGTGTGTTGTTAGATTTGAGTGATGCAGGTTCAGTTATAATAATAATAATGAAAATAAAAAAGAAATTTTTATGATATGGTTTTGATTTGCATATACTGTTGGCAATAATGGGAAGAGAAAAACATATATGGTGGTGGTGGTTGATGAGGGTGTGAAAAGAAATAATGAGAAAAAAGGGGGTGCGTGGAGGAAAAAAATGGGATAAAAGAAAAAGAGCGCCGAAAGGTGGTGATTGTAAGGGTTGTTGTTTCGTTGGGTCAAAGATTGGAAAAAGACAGGAAACACAGGTAAGCAGTGTTGTATGAGTGACAACACTTTTTCTACTGTGTGTCTGTCTTCTCTGTTGGCGAGATACTAATAATTTTATACGGATACGTACACAAGAATACGTATATAGTACTATTATACTATACGAATATACATGACACATGCTAATTTTGTTTCTTTCATGTTTGAATGACTTTGTTATATTTGAAGTTTGAATCGGTGCACTTTACGACCAGAGTTTCTAGATGCGGATGGTTGGTTATTCAAAGTAAAAGGTAAGTGGTCTTATTCTTCTATCACTATCTTTTCTTTAACTATCTTTCAAAACACATTTTTCTTTCTTTTTTTATTTAATGTCCAATTATTGTGCCCATTTTGACTCAATTACGGTGTTAAATTCTATTAGATTATATAAATATAAAAAGAATATTATTAGAGTTTACTTTAAATAATTATTTAATATGAACAGGATTATTAAAGATAAAATTATTGAGAACTATTACAAATATATTCATGTATATATACTCCCTCCTTTATTTTTTTAAGTGTTATTTTTTTACTTTTTACACATATCAAGAAAGTTAATCATTATTGTTACTTTTCAAATAATAATTTTCATTTTATCTATAATATCCTTAATTATATATTACATTCATTTTACTTTTTTTTTCTCTGTAATAATTATATAGGGATAATTTTGACAAAAATGCATTTAATATTACATTGAACTTTGCAAATAACAATTAAAAAGAAACAAAAATTTATCAAGAAATTGACATTTAAAAAGGGACGAAGGGAGTAATATTCATATCAATGAGAAGACATAATCAATATTCATCCATCTAACATGGTATCATTAAGCTTTGGAACTGATCTCTCCCACTAAATTCTAGTGTCACCCTTCCCCCCTTAATTATAATCTCTAAATCGCCTCTCCTCCCCCCTCATTTCTCAATCGCTTCGTCTTCATCTCCCTTCTCACATGACCGACGAAAGTAACAATGATTCTCCCACCCACTCCAGTAACAATAATTTTTTGGTTTAATCTCAGCCTCTCACTCTTCTCACGCCTACTCCTATTCATCTTACTTTAATTGTGCCCGGTATCACAAACTTCATCAAAATCACACTAAGTATTAAAAAAGGATTGTATAATACATGGTCCGAATTATTCAAAATTCATGTTCGTGTTTATCAAGTGATTGATCATATACATGGCTCCCTCTCTCAAAGACCGATCTTGAACTCTGACTTCGCCTTGATGTGGTCGTGTTACAATGGATATACACCACAATTTCTAATGTCATACCATGATTGAACATGGCTCTAGCGCATAACTTGCTTGGAACGTGTTTTTTACATATTAAATGACAACAAAAATTATATGACTCTTTACCTAGAGCAGGAATTTTCACGCGCTCATATGGAATAATTCTCGAATGCCTCCTCTTGTTGTCATCATCTCAAATTCCTCTCCGACCAATTATCTAATGTTGGGGCTCATGTCTCCAATGAATGTTTGGTTCTTCAACTCATTTGAGGCCTAATTGATGTCTATGTTATTGTATGGTTTCAAATTTGTCACAATGATTCTCTTCCACCCTTTTACAAAGCACGATCAATGATCATCTTAGAAAAAACAACCATAGCAAAAAAGGCAGTCAGCACCACTAACAATGTTGCCTTCATCGCCTCACACATTGATGCATCGACTCCTACACCTTCAAACTGCAACAACTGTAGAAGAGGTAATATAAATCACGGCATAGGAGGTAATGGTCGTGGCTATTGTGGCTAAGGACAGAATAATGGATGCGGTGGTAGTCACCCTCGAGATCCATAGTGGATTTTACTACCCTATCTACATCAAGAACATCAATGGACTTATCCATCATATACCAACAAGAATCAGCAATGGAAATTTCTACTGTGACAGTAACATTAGTCCATTATGCCATGTTCGTACCCAAAAACCAGAAACTCGAACAACCAAGCTAGTATTCTTGGGCAATATCCAAATCATCAAACTCATGTAGCGGCCACTGCACCGTACTAGGCCAGTCATCGGGGTTCCTCTCAGTATGCTCTAACAAACATCCAGGGTGTTGTGTGTTCATTATGGATTTCTCCTTCTGATGATCTATGGTATATGGACATCGGGGTTACTTCGTATATAACGCAGACGAATGTATTTGACTCAAAGAGAAAGTATATCAAATGAAGTGAATGAAGCTACAATGTTTTTAATGAATATAGTAAATAGTGAATGGAAAATGAATGGAGTGATAGAGAATAATAGTTAATGTAGAAAGAATTGAAAGATTGAGTAAAAGTGATGGAAGGGTATGATTGGGAATCAAAGGTAAGGGTATTATTGGAATCCATAAAGGAAATAGTATTTGTACCTAAGAGTAAAGGTGACATGAACCAATATGTGGGGGGCCTAAGGTATGGTACCACTATATATGGTTGAGCCGAAAACAAGGAGAATTAAGTATTTGGTATCAAGGCAAACATCTTTTGGTACAAAGGTGGACAATTATCCTAAAATGGTATATTTGGAAGTCCAAATAAAAATGGTATTTGGTTTCAAAGAGAGACTGTATGTCACTAAGGTGAATACTATTTATGTTGATTGTACTACCATCGATGTTTTAAGCTTTGTTAGCTTATACGAATGAATTATCACCCTCGTCTATTTTCTTGTGGTGTTTTATGTTTGTGATGTAGATACTCAGGTAAGGACCAAGAAGCCTTACCGATTGATCACCTTGGAAGAGGGCGTTAGTGGCCTTCTTCGCATTTTATCGTTTACCTTGGGTGTTGTTTAGAAATTCCAAGTGTCCCTTTGAATACTGTAACACTGGGATGGGATTGTCGTTGATGTTATATTGAGAGGTGTTTGATTTTTTAAAACTCTATGGTTATTTGAAGTTGTTTTATGAGTTTTCAAGGATTAACTGAAGTATGTTGAGTCTTCATGAATGAATTTCGCTGCTTTATTAAATTGTTGAGTAAATATACTTTATGTAGAGAATTGTGACACCTCTATGAGTGTATTGTTTTAATTAAAATTTCCACATATTTTATGAGTAAGTGTCAGGGGTTGTTTAAGGTGTTACAATTTACATAATCATTCATCATTTACAACGTGATTCATAACAAGCATTTTATCAAAACATTGGAATCATGTCCTAAGGTTTACTTCACAATTATTTATTAATCAAAATGCATACAACATATATATAATCAAATCAAACGAGGTTTCATTATCATAGAAGCATGACATACAATTCATCACGTTTTCACTATCAATGGAACATGGCACACACATAAGCATGGAAATTCACGGTTAATTTACAAGTAGAAAACATATGCATGTAAGTATTATCTTAATTCATTATAGGATAGCTATTTGAATTAGTTTTCTAACGTGTATGATCGCATCTCATTCTGAGTTACGAAACTCAAGATACACTATTTTCAGTTCCACTCCAAAAAAATTATTGTCGATCTGCAGTAATTGATTACCAGCCTCGAAAACGGTATAAAAACCCAATTTTTTTTAGGTAATTGATTACTAATATATGGTAATTGATTAACACAATACTCAGGACCAAAAATACCAAATTTATGTATATAATTCCTTCCAAAACCCTAGTTTCAATACCATTATGAAATCACAGTCTAAAACACATTTCGACATCAAATTTTCATCAATTTAACAGGATTAATACATCACAATACATCATCATTTAATCAACCTATGATATCAACATTAAAACACATGATTCATGGAAAACAACGTCAAAATTTTGAAATATAACAAAACCATTGGTGATAAGAGAGAGATTCATAATCTATGGTCTATGATTCATCATTTCAAAGGGAAATTCACATGAAAATTCATACAATTCGAAGTTCAATGGAAACCCTACTATCCTAAATACTAAAATACCAAAGTTATAGAGAAATCCCCCCATCCTTAACTTGTTAGTTCAAAATTTCTTTGCCTTGACATCGGGGTTGCACAATCTCTAATGTTATCCTCTTAGTGAATTAGACTTTCTTTTTGAGTTTTGGAGAAGAAGAAGAGACTTTTGAATGTTAGGATTTTTTCTCCTTTTTCTCTCCAATTCCCCTTTTCATTTTCTAATAAAAATTCTGATAATTATTCCCCTTTATTCTCATTCATTCCCCTAAATAATCTTTTTTTTTTATTTCTTTGACTTCCCCACTAATTTTTATTTTTTCAACCTCCTTCTTCCACTAACTCTACTTAATTCTAATTTTTTTAATTAATTCTCATAATTATTATCCTTGATAATAACGCTAATAATAATATCATAACACACACAAAACCGAATTATTATTAAAAATAAAATTCGAATAAAATTTTTTGGGGTGTTACATTTTTAGGTTTTTTTTTCTATATAAAGGAGATTCTCGTTATTTTAGAAATACACTAGTTTTATAGAAAAAAAATCCTCTCTTATCTCTATATTATTCATTCTTTTATAAAGGTATTATTCACCAGAGTTGTCTTAGTGTCGAGAGAGTGAAAAATTTCATCCAAAAGTTGTGTTGATTTTGTGCTGTAATTGTTTATTCAATAGTGTAGTTCTCTTGTGATATCTTTTGCAATATATTTGATGATTACTGTAACACCCTTCTAAATACCCCAAAATATTTAATTAAAATAATAACATATCAATCAGAGTAATTATGCCCCGAAGGGTGTCACACAATCATTTCACAACAATTATCAAAATATCCTGTCATGCTCATTTATTAAATCAAAATAAGACTCTTTTGCATAATTCGCAGCGGGTACAAAACATCGACATTCAAATCATGTACTACATTACATGTAAAGTTGAATCAACAACTAAATTAAAACATAGTCAAACATTCCCTCCCGATGTTACATCTACCAGAGCATGACCCACTAAGGACGACACTAGACTCCATAGCACTAGCTTCTACTCAACTCACTGCTCGTTACCTGAAAAATAGATGTAAGGGTGAGTTTCTCAATCAATATAATAAGCATTATACAACATTATGTAATGTTAAGTAAATACGCATTTGTTCACCCTAACCAGACTACACACTCAGCAACTGCAGTACCAACTCAACATCATACCCAACAATAACATATATCATATGTATAATCTCAAACCATACTCAATCATCAACAACACAACACATAATAACCATATAATACTGGAATACATCCATTCATATTATATGCCATACATTCATTATGCAATGAGACTCAACATATGCGGTACCGACTATTCTCGAACATATAGTTCAAGCTCACCGATCAAATCCAGATACGGCTACTAAGCTCACTAGTCCCACTCATTTGAGATCTAATGACTCACTCACTAATTCCTCACCGTGGGAATTAGCTACAGCCCCAAAGGCTAGACTATGCACACTAATTATCTAGTATGCAAACATCAACAACAATTCCATAACAATTCACTCACTAATTCCTCACCATGGGAATTAGCTACAGCCCCACAGGCTATGCCATGCATGCTAATCATCTAGCAAATGCAGCATCAACAACAATCCACAATGGACCTGTGCTCACACTCTAAGCCATACAACAGTCCATTCACAATTACATGCATAATATATACATTCACAACAACATGCATATCATCATACATCATCAATATTTTATCACATAAGCATATCAGATCATGCCAAACAACAACCACAGTATTAGTACACTCTACTAATACCTATACTACTCAAAGCCATGGGAAATGATCCCTAATATGTAATACATCAGCTGAATTGCAACACTCAGCCTAAACAACCAAAAACTGCACAACAACAGCACAGAAAATTCACAATTCTGCCCATACGCGTATTGCCTATGCCCATACGCGTATTGCCCACGCCTGACCAAATCCATACGCGTAATGCCCACTCTCATACGCGTATTGCGCATTTCCTCGCCCAACCCATACGCGTATCACCTGTCTCATACGCGTATGCTACGCGTATCACTTCCCCATACGCGTACCACCAGAGACCATTTCACGTTCAAAATTTCATCTTCCTCATCCATACGCGTATTGCCTAGTGTCATACGCGTACCAGCCATCTCATACGCGTATTGCCTAGTGCCATACGCGTATGACCAGAGACCAGAACTCTCAGATCTGCAATGGCTTTCTCTGCTACGAGATCTACTCAAACCAACCTTCCACAGTCCAATTTCTACACAGAAATCATTCATATTTTCAACACAATTCGTATCTTATTCGATTACACAAAATTTGACACTTTTACATCTAATTCCTACGAATTCTTTCTCAATTATACCCCAATTTCGTTCATCCAAAAGAGTTCACAATTCATCATGCATCAATCTAATCAGAGGTAAAACAATAGTTTCTTACTACCCAGTACATATCATCCCATAATACCCGTTAATTGATGATAAACCCCCCTTACCTGAGTTAATCCAGCAATCTCTGATCTCCAAGCTTTTCCTCTTCTCTCGCTCTGCCTTTTTGCCCTTTTTCCACTTTCAACCGCTTCTCTGTGTTCTCCTTTTCACGTGCCAAACCCTTTTTACCAAAAATGGGACTTTTTATTATTCCAACTTATTTTATTCCAATAAATAATTATCCCAATAATTATTATTCCAAAATAATAATAATAATAATTCAATTATCTAATTAAATTAATAAACATATTATTAACTTAATTTAAATAATTATTATATTATTATCGGGGTGTTACAACTCTCCCCCACTAAAAGAGTTTTCGTCCTCGAAAACATACCTCAAGCGAACAACTCTGGGTAAGACTCCTTCATCTTACTCTCCAGTTCCCAAGTCACGTTGCCACCTGCTGGTCCTCCCCAAGCTACCTTCACCAAGGCAATCTCTTTACCCCGCAACTGCTTCAACTCTCGATCCTCGATCCTCATAGGTGATGTTTCCACAGTCAGGTTATCTCTCACCTGTACATCATCTATTTGGACTACATGCGACGGATCATGAATGTACCTCCTCAACTGAGACACATGAAAAACCTCATGCAAATTCGCAAGCGACGGCGGTAAAGCGATACGATAGGCTACCTCTCCTATCCTCTCCAAAATCTGATAAGGACCAATAAAACGAGGTGTCAACTTCTTCGATTTCAAAGCTCGACCAACACCAGTTATCGGAGTAACACGAAGAAACACATGATCTCCCTCTTGGAACTCAAGTGACTTCCTCCTCTTATCATGATAACTCTTCTGACGACTCTGAGCAATTCTCATCTTCTCCTGAATCATCTTAATCTTTTCCGTAGTCTGTTGAACAATCTCCGGTCCAACCACAGCACTCTCACCGGACTCATACCAACATAACGGTGTCCAACATCTCCTACCATACAAAGCTTCAAACGGTGCCATACCAATGCTCGAATGAAAACTATTGTTGTAGGTAAACTCAATCAAAGGCAAATAACTATCCCAAGAACCTCCCTTTTCCAGAACACAAGCTCTCAAAAGATCCTCTAGTGACTGAATCGTCCTCTCAGTCTGACCATCAGTCTGCGGATGATATGCAGAACTCAATCTCAGCTTAGTTCCCAAAGCTCTCTGCAAGCCTTCCCAGAACTTCGATGTAAATCTAGGATCTCTGTCTGAAACAATACTCGGCGGAATACCATGCAAACTTACAATCTTCTCAATATACAACTCGGCTAATCTCTCTAACGGATAATCCATTCTGATCGGAATGAAATGAGCCGATTTTGTCAACCTGTCAACAATCACCCAAATGGCTTCAAAATTCTTATTTGTCCTCGGCAAACCAGAAACAAAATCCATACTGATACTATCCCACTTCCACTCTGGAATAGCCAACGGTTGCATTAGCCCAGACGGCTTCTGATGTTCAATCTTTGACTTCTGACAAGTCAAACAGGAATAAACAAAACTCGCAATTTCTTTCTTCATTCCCGGCCACCAAAACAACTTTTTCAAATCATGATACATCTTCGTAGCTCCAGGATGAATACTCAAACCACTACGATGTCCTTCTTCAAGAATACTCTTTTTAAGTTCGGTAACATCCGGAATACACACCCGATTACCAAATCTCAAAACACCTTTCTCATCAACTCTGAATTCACCACCTTGACCTTGATTCACTAAAGTCAACTTATCAACCAAAAGCATATCGGATTTCTGGCCCTCTCTAATCTCATCCAAAATACCACTTGTTAACTTCAGCATACCCAATTTAACACTATTGTGAGTACTCTCACACACCAAACTCAAGTCTCTAAACTGCTCAATCAAATCCAATTCCTTAACCATTAACATAGACATATGTAATGATTTCCGACTCAGCGCATCGGCCACTACATTTGCTTTACCCGGATGGTAATTCAACCCAAAGTCATAATCCTTCAGAAATTCTAACCATCTCCTCTGTCTCATATTCAGCTCTTTCTGATCAAACAAATACTTTAAACTTTTATGGTCACTGAAAACTTCAAATCTTGAACCATACAAGTAATGCCTCCATAACTTCAGAACAAATACCACAGCTGCCAACTCTAAATCATGTGTCGGATAGTTCCTTTCATGAACCCTCAACTGTCTCGAAGCATAAGCTATAACCTGCTTATTCTGCATCAACACACCACCCAAACCCAACAATGAAGCATCACAGTAAACTTCAAATGATTCCGACGGACTCGGTAATATCAGAATAGGAGCAGTAGTCAACCTTCTCTTTAACTCTTGGAAACCTTCTTCACATTTTGAGTCCCAAACAAATGCTTGCCCCTTTCTAGTCAACATCGTCAACGGTAACGCCAACTTAGAAAATCCCTCAATGAACTTCCTATAATAACCTGCAAGTCCAAGAAAACTTCTTATCTCAGAAACTGACTTCGGAGCTTCCCACTTAGACACCGCTTCTATCTTAGAAGGATCAACAGCAACACCACCTCTTGAAATTACATGACCAAGAAAACTAACTTCTTCTAACCAAAATTCACACTTAGACAGTTTAGCAAATAACTTCTTTTCTCGGAGAACTTCTAAAACCACTCTCAAATGCTCAGCATGCTCTTCTTCAGATTTCGAATACACCAAAATGTCATCAATAAACACTACCACAAACTTGTCTAGGTACGGATGGAAAATCCTATTCATATACTCCATAAATACTCCAGGCGCATTAGTCACACCAAAAGGCATCACAGAATACTCATAATGTCCATACCTTGTTCTGAAAGCAGTCTTCTGAATATCCTCAGTTTTTACACGTATCTGATGATACCCAGACCTCAAATCTATCTTGCTGAACACACTCGCACCAACCAATTGATCCATCAAATCATCAATCCTCGGCAAAGGATACCGATTCTTGATCGTCACTTTATTCAGTTGCCTGTAGTCCACACACAACCTCATAGTACCTTCTTTCTTCTTAACCAACAACACTGGTGCACCCCACGGTGACACACTCGGACGAATAAATTTCTTATCCAACAGATCTTCCAGCTGACTCTTCAATTCAGTTAGCTCAACAGCAGACATACGGTACGGAGCCATCGATATTGGCCTAGTACCAGGTACCAAATCAATCGAGAACTCAACTTCACGCTCTGGCGGCAATTCATTCACCTCTTCCGGAAACACATCAGGAAAATCACACACCACAGCCAGGTCACAAATCACCAGTTTATCTTTAGCTTCCAAAGTCGCTAACAGCATAAACAACTCTGCCCCATCTGCTACTTCCTCATTCACCTGCCTCGCTGATAGAAACAAATCCTTTCCTTCTTCAATCTCAGGGAATATCACAGTCTTATCAAAACAGTTGATAGAAACTCGGTTAAACACCAACCAATTCATACCCAAGATAACATCAATCTGCACTAGTGGAAGACACACAAGGTCTATCCCAAAGTCTCTACCAAAAATACTCAAAGGACAACTCAAACAAACTGAAGTAGTAGTCACTGAACCCTTCGCAGGAGTATCAATCACCATACTTCCAAGCATCTTAGATATCTCTAACTTAAGTTTCACAGCACAATCCAAAGATATAAAAGAATGAGTAGCACCGGTGTCAATAATAGCTACAAGAGGAAAGCCATTAATATAACACGTACCTCGGATCAAACGATCATCTGCAGAAGTCTCAGAACCCGATAAAGCAAAGACCTTGCCTCCTGATTGATTCTCTTTCTTCGGCTTAGGACACTGTGGACTGATATGACCCAACTCTCCACAGTTGAAACAAGTCACAGTCTTCAACCGACACTCTGCAGCCAAATGACCACCTTTTCCACACTTGAAACACTTCATCTCAGCACTGGTACACTCATGAACACGATGTCCAGCCCGACCACATCTATAACACTTAACAGGGGCACTAGAGTCTCCCCCACTAGGCCTCTTCATCCCACTCTGCCGCTGGAAACCTTTGCCAGCTGCATACGGTTTTCCACGATCAATCTGATTCTTACCTTTTCTATCAACCCTTTGCTGATAGCTCTCAGCTCTAGCCTTGGAGTCCTGTTCGAAAATCCTGCAACAGTCAACCAAATCAGAAAACACCCTGATCCGCTGATATCCAATCGCCTGCTTGATCTCGGGACGCAGCCCGTTCTCAAACTTCACACACTTAGAAAATTCTCCAGCAGCCTCATTATAGGGAGTGTAATACTTCGACAGCTCTGTGAACTTAGCAGCATACTCTGTAACAGACTTGTTACCCTGCTTCAATTCCAAGAACTCTATCTCTTTCTTTCCTCTGACATCCTCTGGAAAGTACTTCCTCAGAAATCTCTCTCTGAACACAGCCCAAGTGATCTCAGCACCTCCAGCAGCTTCCAACTCAGTGCGGGTAGCAACCCACCAATCATCAGCTTCTTCTGATAGCATATGCGTACCGAACCTGACCTTCTGGTTCTCGGCACACTCAGTTACTCGGAAGATTCTCTCGATCTCCTTCAACCACTTCTGAGCGCCATCTGGATCGTATGCTCCCTTGAACATTGGAGGATTGTTCTTCTGGAACTCACTCAGTTGACGAGCAGCTCCCATTCCCACGACATTCGGATTTCCTCCAAGTACTCCAGCTAGCATACCCAGGGCCTCAGCAATCGCAGCATCATCTCTACCTCTTCCAGCCATCTCTATTCTGAAAACCCAAACAAACTAAACAATAAGTACTGATAGGGTTACACAACACCTATCCCGTACAGGGAAACAGAATAATTACGACTCGACTCGACCGACTATGCTCTGATACCACTAATGTAACACCCTTCTAAATACCCCAAAATATTTAATTAAAATAATAACATATCAATCAGAGTAATTATGCCCCGAAGGGTGTCACACAATCATTTCACAACAATTATCAAAATATCCTGTCATGCTCATTTATTAAATCAAAATAAGACTCTTTTGCATAATTCGCAGCGGGTACAAAACATCGACATTCAAATCATGTACTACATTACATGTAAAGTTGAATCAACAACTAAATTAAAACATAGTCAAACATTCCCTCCCGATGTTACATCTACCAGAGCATGACCCACTAAGGACGACACTAGACTCCATAGCACTAGCTTCTACTCAACTCACTGCTCGTTACCTGAAAAATAGATGTAAGGGTGAGTTTCTCAATCAATATAATAAGCATTATACAACATTATGTAATGTTAAGTAAATACGCATTTGTTCACCCTAACCAGACTACACACTCAGCAACTGCAGTACCAACTCAACATCATACCCAACAATAACATATATCATATGTATAATCTCAAACCATACTCAATCATCAACAACACAACACATAATAACCATATAATACTGGAATACATCCATTCATATTATATGCCATACATTCATTATGCAATGAGACTCAACATATGCGGTACCGACTATTCTCGAACATATAGTTCAAGCTCACCGATCAAATCCAGATACGGCTACTAAGCTCACTAGTCCCACTCATTTGAGATCTAATGACTCACTCACTAATTCCTCACCGTGGGAATTAGCTACAGCCCCAGAGGCTAGACTATGCACACTAATTATCTAGTATGCAAACATCAACAACAATTCCATAACAATTCACTCACTAATTCCTCACCATGGGAATTAGCTACAGCCCCACAGGCTATGCCATGCATGCTAATCATCTAGCAAATGCAGCATCAACAACAATCCACAATGGACCTGTGCTCACACTCTAAGCCATACAACAGTCCATTCACAATTACATGCATAATATATACATTCACAACAACATGCATATCATCATACATCATCAATATTTTATCACATAAGCATATCAGATCATGCCAAACAACAACCACAGTATTAGTACACTCTACTAATACCTATACTACTCAAAGCCACGGGAAATGATCCCTAATATGTAATACATCAGCTGAATTGCAACACTCAGCCTAAACAACCAAAAACTGCACAACAACAGCACAGAAAATTCACAATTCTGCCCATACGCGTATTGCCTATGCCCATACGCGTATTGCCCACGCCTGACCAAATCCATACGCGTAATGCCCACTCTCATACGCGTATTGCGCATTTCCTCGCCCAACCCATACGCGTATCACCTGTCTCATACGCGTATGCTACGCGTATCACTTCCCCATACGCGTACCACCAGAGACCATTTCACGTTCAAAATTTCATCTTCCTCATCCATACGCGTATTGCCTAGTGCCATACGCGTACCAGCCATCTCATACGCGTATTGCCTAGTGCCATACGCGTATGACCAGAGACCAGAACTCTCAGATCTGCAATGGCTTTCTCTACTACGAGATCTACTCAAACCAACCTTCCACAGTCCAATTTCTACACAGAAATCATTCATATTTTCAACACAATTCGTATCTTATTCGATTACACAAAATTTGACACTTTTACATCTAATTCCTACGAATTCTTTCTCAATTATACCCCAATTTCGTTCATCCAAAAGAGTTCACAATTCATCATGCATCAATCTAATCAGAGGTAAAACAATAGTTTCTTACTACCCAGTACATATCATCCCATAATACCCGTTAATTGATGATAAACCCCCCTTACCTGAGTTAATCCAGCAATCTCTGATCTCCAAGCTTTTCCTCTTCTCTCGCTCTGCCTTTTTGCCCTTTTTCCACTTTCAACCGCTTCTCTGTGTTCTCCTTTTCACGTGCCAAACCCTTTTTACCAAAAATGGGACTTTTTATTATTCCAACTTATTTTATTCCAATAAATAATTATCCCAATAATTATTATTCCAAAATAATAATAATAATAATTCAATTATCTAATTAAATTAATAAACATATTATTAACTTAATTTAAATAATTATTATATTATTATCGGGGTGTTACAACTACAAGCTAAACATGTAAAACCCTTGGTTTAAGGTTATTGAATTGTAATTTTCTAAAAGCTCTAGGTATTTTGTTTAAGATTGTTTGGTTTGATCCTGGACAAGAAAATCAAGGTTGTTTATGTAAGGTTGTTGGACTGTGCAAAATTTCAAGTTGTTTATGAAATGTTGTTGGGTTGAACCTCTACAAAAGCTCAAGTTTGTTTTATTGAAAATCTCAAGAGGAAACTTTTGAACACAAAAGTAAGCCACATGGTTCAAGTCGATCCAGGATAATTGTAGATCTATGTGCTTGTAGGTACAACTATCTGCAAATGTCTATGATGGTTTTAATGATAACGACAATGTATGTTAAACAACATGATGTGAAGTATTCATTTGCAAAGAAGAATTAATGACCAAAATATTCTATCAAAATCAAGATGCTCTATGTGAGATCAATATGCAAAGTCAAAATCAATAAGGACAACACATAATGTCAAATGGAGTTTAGTGGAATCCGTGATGATTTTTGGTCATATAATCCCTGATGATGGTGTATATCAAATAAGTTGTATCAAGCCTTATCATTAAAAATAATCAAGTCCAAATGAAGTGTCAAATCAATGATGAGTCAAGTAAGAAATCTTGAAGCTTTAAGGTTCTGAAAGAGAGGAAGTGTGAAAGCTCACTTGATACGTGTATGGGTGATCAATGTATTATAAAGATATACAAATAATTCTCAAATTACTAAGGAAACTCACACACTCACCTAAATATTTTAAACCTCTTTGAATTTGCTAAAACACCTTAAAAACAATGGAAGAACTATCAATGTGCACGTGAAATTAATCAAGAGTATTCATAATCATTTATGAAGCATTTGTACACTACCTAATTGATTAGTGACTTAATCCAATCAATTAGAAATACGTATAACCGTTGTATGGTTTCTATTTTGGGATTATGATTGTTGTCTTTTTGAAGCTCTTAATCGATTAATCCTAGTACTTAATCAATTAAGTCATTATAAGGTCCATAAATCTTTTCCTTTTTGAGCCAAACTTTTTTTCCTCTAAATAGAGAGTTTTTTTTTTTCATTTCAAAATACACAAAAATAAAACTGATTTGAATCATACTTTCTCAATTTTTACTACCTCTATTTCATTTCTTTCTTTTCCTCAAGAAATTGTCTTAGTCTTTGAGAGTGGAAAATATCTGTAAGATTTTTGTTGTTCTGATGCTGTAATTTACTCAAGAGCTTCATGTCTCTTGTGTAATATCTTTGAAAGGAGTTATTGTTTGTTTATTGCAAGCTCGGTTTGATTCTTGAGATTAGCCACATAAAATATATGTTTAGATTTGTGAGATAAGCTTGTTAAAAGCCCGTGTTTGGCTATTGAGTTTAGCCATAAAAAACTTAGCTTGGTTCTTGAACTCAACCCGACATAAAAGTTATGTTTGGTTACGAAGTTATTCTAGTATAAAAGCTCGTGTTTGGTTTGTGGATTAACAAAATCAATTATACTTGACAGCAACTAAAGATATCAAAATTAATTATCCACATTTTAAATTAATTATGAGTGTTTCTTCTAAATTAAAGCCAAAATAGTTAAGACTCTCTTTTAATAAATTATAAATAGATTATATATGTTTAATTTTTAACATCCATCCATCAAACTTATCAATTTTGGCAAATTTACCGAGATAACCCACTTTTTCGAAGAAATTCCCAAAATAACCCACTTTTCAAAAAAATTCCCAATCTACCCCACATTTAGGAGGAGGCGCCAATTGGATTGGCGACCCCTCTTAAAAATTGCAAGGAGGCGCCAATTGGATTGGCTAGGGCACCTGCCCTAGCCAATCCAATTGGCGCCTATGTGTAATTTTTAAGAGGGGGCGCCAATCCAATTGGCTCCTCCCTTAAAAAAGCCTCAACTGAAAAAACTTCCAACATGAAAGTTGTAGATCTTTTCAAGATAATGAATTTAGATATAAATTTTGCATCATTTAGATTTTTTATGAGAAAGTTATGGGTAGTTGAAGTTGGACTTCTGAGTTTTTTAACTGTTATCTGACCGATAATGTTTCGTATTATTGCATGTGTTTCTTTTAGGAATATGAATTTTTGTCCAACATAACATTTGAAGTAGACATCTTAAATTTTCCAATGCACTTGGTCCCACCTCAAAATAATTAAAAATGAGTGAGTTAGGTCTCTGCGAACTTGACCCAAAATTAGGGTTTATGTCAAAACAAGTGTATGTGAATTTTGCCAAAAGGGACCAACTTCAAGCCCTTCAGTTTGAATGATAAAAGCCTCAAATGATAAAACCTTCAACATAAAAGTTGTAGATCTTTTCAAGATAATGAATTTGGACTAAAGTTTTTCATCATTTGCAATTTTTATGAGAAAGGTATGGGCACCTGAACTTGGACTCTTTGACATTTTATCTGTTATCTGACCTATAATGTTTTGTATTATTGCATGTGTTTGTGTTAGAGTTATGAATTTTTGTCCAACATAAAAAGTGAAGTAGACATCTTAAATTTTCCAATGCACTTGGTCCCACCTCAAAATAATTAAAAATGAGTGAGGTAGGTCCTTGCGAACTTGACCCAAAATTAGGGTTTCTGTCAAAACATGTGTATGTGAATTTTGCCAAAAGGGACCAAATTCAAGCCCTTCAACATAACAATAACAAGTCCTTGAATTAGGGTTTCTGACCTATACATTTTTGTATTATGATATGTGTTTATTTTAGAATTATGAAAGAAACCTAATGTTTGGAGTTTACACAAAGATAAATTTGACATAATACGAATTGATATTAATAAAATTTGGATTTTACAGAAACAATCCTAATGGTGATGACCGGGATCACCTAACCGACCTCTGGTCCCACATCCCCTAGCTACCCTAACCCACGTTGACGATTCTGCACCCGTGTTTGTTCATCTGATGGTCCAGGAGCGTCATTATCTCCTACAGGAGAAGATCCGTTGAGGTATTCAGCCAACTCAGCATAGTCTTCAGTATTCAATGATGGTGTACCGGCGTAGCTGAGCTCATGACCCATGCCAGAGAAGTTGGGGTGTGTTTGACTCATGGATGGGCGACCGGGACGGTTGAAGGGAGACATGGGCGACAATGATGGGTCTAGGAACGGTTGGAAAGGTTGTTGAGGTGTTTGGAAAGGGTATGGTTGTGGGATGTTTTGGTATTGTGATGTTTGGGGTTCTTGGCTACGGTAGGAGGAGGGACGGTTAGTGTTTTGGCTAAGGCGACTTTGGTAGGGTGATGGTGTGGGTGCGAAGCGATGTTCGGTCGAAGGTTGATGGTCCATTTGTTGGTGGTGGTATGGGGGATGTTCTTGGTTTTGGGGTTGGGTGAATGACATGTTTTGGTTGTATGTTTGTGTGTTTGTGGAACGGAAAGTTTGTCGGATAGGTGGTTGTGAGTAACCGGGCTGAGAATGTTGTTGGGGGTTAGATGTTGATCCTTCTTGTGTGTAACTTGTCTGGCGTGGGTCGTAGAGGTACATATCATCGGCGATGAATTGAAATCCAACTGATCTATACCAAGCCATATAAGTACGACTTGGTTTTACCTCATTTGGCATGACTGCGTCAGTTAAGACATGGTCATGACGGTGCTTCCACTTGCGACACTCTGATCTTGCGAAGGTTTGCCAAGGGTTGTAGTTCCATTGGTCGTTCACTTTACGCATATGCCATTCTCCTAGGCTAGCTGGGGGATCTGGGATATTCTGGACCATACCAAACTGCAGCTTCACACGATCGGTGTTGTGCAGCTCCACTGTTGTGAACCGTATTATCGGTGTGCATGTTGTCCATACGGCTGCGTCTTCAGGGTTGATCTGATGCTCATGATCCATATTAAGGTATGGACGCCAAATGAACTGAAATGTTAAAGACGATAGGATTTAAATGAATGTAGAAAAAGTCAACATAATATGAAGAAATAATGAAATTATGTTGCTTACATCTGCCGGTCGAAGGTGATCCAACAGGTTGCGATATTGAGTAATACAGTGTCTCAGACATCTGCTGTAATTCATACCGCGTGCCGACCATCTACACCAAAAAGTTAAAATAATATAGTTATGGGTAATAAACTGTAAGGAAGGAAGTAAAGATATAGCAATTTAAACAACTTACTTTTTTGCATATGGAAAAGTGAAGGGGTTGTTATTGACCGGTGCTAGAGACGGTAGTCTTGACCATCCCCATGCTTGTAGCAAAACAGCACATCCAGAAAATGTAGAAGTATCTTTGTGGGAGTTTTTGCACAACGAACTATAGAGATAGGCTAGACATGCGGATCCCCAACTATAACTACCTATTCTATCTATATGTCTAAGTAAAGGTAAGTACATAATATGCATGCTAGAACCACTACCTTCGGGAAATAAAAAGGATCCTAGTAACAACATAATGTAACACCTAGTTTTGATGATTCGAGCATCTTTGGTAGAATGCTCATCTAAATAAAAACTATTATAATATGACTTTAGGCGTGAAAGTAGTATACCTTGTCCCCTAGCATTATCATCTAACAAATCAGTGTTTAAAAGCTCCATGCAAATTGAATTTGCATAGTTGGTCTTACCATTAACAGCTTTGCCTTCAATTCGTAGTCCTAAAAGCATGTAGACGTCTTCTAACGTCACGGTACACTCACCGGTTGGAAACCAAAATGTGTGTGTCTCTGGCCTCCATCTTTCGCATAAGGCTAGAATGAACTTGTTATCTATAGACCAAGACATAATTTTGCTAATGTGACCAAAACCAGCGAGTTCAACATAAGGTTGAATCATCGGGTCCATTGGGACAAATTCGTGGACTCGAGTTCGAAACCTTGAGACATCCTATAATAGAAATAATGTAACACTTCACTAAGTCGGTATTTCAAAATAAAATGGGGTTGGTGGAGATGAAACATAAAAAATAAGTATAAGAAAAAACTTACGTATGTCGCGATGTTTGCAACTGTTCCTCTGTGTGCTTCGCCCATTGTGAGTAAAGACATATTGTTGGGGAGTTGGTGTAGATGAAAATAGAAGATTTTGTTGAAGATGAAGTAGTGAGAAATGTAGATGAAGTAGTGAGAATGTTGGTGTGGAAGAATTGTTGAAGGAGTGGATGAATTTATAGGCAAATGAAGGAGTGCATAAAAAAATGTGTTTGCATGGTGTCTCCACCTCATTTGGCGACCATGTACAATATTAAAGAGGGGGCGCCATTCAAATTGGCGACACCGTAGGGTACATGCATGCAAGGCTAGTTCTGAATGCTTGGTTTCGAGGACTGACTCCATGGGGGCGCCATTCAAATTGGCGACCATGTTCAAGCTTTAAAGGTAGGCGCCAAACCAATTGGCGCCACCTTCTGCATGTCTGACACGTGGCATTGTTGTCTCCTGCATGCTGAACAACTCACTTATGGATGGCTTGCATGATTGACACATCATCTCTGACCATCTTAGGTGTCCGACACGTGTCTGTCTTGTCTCATGCATGTTGATGACTACCTTCTTGATAGCTTGCCTGGTTGACACATCAAGTCACACTGTCTTGCAGGATTGACACATCATCTCAGACACGTGGCACTCTAGTATCCTGCATGCCGAATACTCACTTCTGTCTTGACTAGCTAGCATGCTTGACAGACACATCAACTCATGACTAGCTAGCATGCTTGACACATCAACTCACACTGTATTGCATGACAGACACCTCATCTCTGAAATTACTTGCATGCTTGACACAGTATCTCATAGTAGCTTCAATGTGAGACACTAATACCATCTATTTAAGTGTCTTACTATCACATTCATCTGCACTTGCAAAATACTTTTCATCTCCAAAATACTTGTCATCTTCACTCACATTCATCTGCACTTGCAAAATACTTTTTATCTCGAAAATGTCATCTTCATCATTATACAGTATCAACGTTCACTGCAACGGTGAAACTTTTGAGTTTGAGCTTCATGGTTTTTGTTTTAGAAACACTGATACCATTAGAGTGACAATGAAGAGAAATGCAACCTTTTTGCATTTCAAAAAAAGAATACAATCCTTTATAGCATCAGGTATTGTGTCAAAGATGACATATCAGAATCCTATATTTTTTGAGAATGGTCAATGCAAGTTTTTCCCCCTAAAGATACGAGACGATGAAGATGTTGAAAGCATGTTTCTTAGTCATGAACATTCAGGCATGGATTATATCGAGTTGTACATTACTATACAACCATGTATACCGTCTCAACAGTCTCAACTAACCGATCAGGATCCAACTGGTGAAGATGCTGCAGATGATGCACAATGGTCAGATGAACTCAACCCAGAAGCCGAAGTAGAGGTCGACGTTGTTGATGAAGAAGAAGAGGAGACTGAGGTACAGGTTGATCACATCCTGAACAACGACGATGAAGATGAGGCTCAACCACCACCAATACCTCTTACTCATGCCTACAATCCTCCTCAACATATGACAAATATGGATCTTCACGACGATGAAACGTCCGACAGTGTCTTCTATAATCCGTATCCGAGACCAGTAGGCGAATTAAAGGTGGGAGACATGTTTCGTACCAAAGAGGAATGTGTCTTGGCAATAAAAAAATACCATATGAACAACTTTGCTGACTTTACAGTGAAACGCACTGACTCTAGAAGGTATGTTATCGAATGTCGTAACATGCTTTGTAAGTTTCGTTTGGCTGCATCTTACAAGAAGAAAAATGACTCTTGGGAGATCGCCTCAATAGACCCACCACACAGTTGCGTTGCAACTAACGTTGAACAAGATCACCGTAAACTGAGCACAGCTTTGATATGTCAAGACATTCTGCCATTGGTAAATAAAGACCCATCAGTGAAGGTGAGTATAATTATATCCCATATCCGAACAACATATAATTATACTCCATCTTACAAGAAAGCATGGATTGCGAGGACAAAGGCTGTTGAGCAGGTTTTCGGCAACTGGGAGGACTCATTCAAGGAATTACCACGGTTTTTATGGGCACTAAAAACTTATGTCCCAGGAACTGTGGCAATTCTGGAGACAGTGCCAACAATGATGCCAGACGGAACCTGTACTACAGGTAATAGAATATTTCACCGTCTTTTTTGGGCATTTGATCCGTGCATCAAAGGTTTCGCTTTCTGCAAACCTCTCCTGCAAATTGATGGCACTTGGTTATACGGAAAATACAAGGGTACTTTGCTCATGGCAGTTGCACAAGACGGTAACAACAATGTATTTCCCATTGCCTTTGCTCTTGTTGAAGGTGAAACGACTGGTGGATGGGGTTTCTTTCTTCGACATCTCAGAACGCATGTCGCTCCACAAGCCAATCTATGTTTGATTTCTGATAGACATGCTGCCATCGAAAGTGCCTACAACAACCATGACAACGGATGGCATAATCCTCCTTCTACACATGTCTACTGTATCAGACACATTGCACAAAACTTCATGCGTGCTATAAAAGATAAGAATCTTCGCAAGAAGGTGGTGAATGCTGGGTATGCTTTAACTCAACCGTATTTTCAATATTATCGTGATGAGATTCGTCTGTCTAATGAAGACGCGGGGAGATGGATAAATAACATCCCAGTAGAGCAGTGGACAAGAGCATTTGACGGTGGTTGTCGATGGGGCCACATGACAACAAACATTGTGGAATGCATGAACGGGGTTTTCAAAGGAATTCGAAACCTGCCAATAACCGCCTTGGTAAGATCAACCTATTATAGGTTGGCTTCTATGTTCGCAACCAGAGGTGAAAGATGGAGTGCAGTGTTAATGTCTGGACAAGTATTCAGTGAGTGTTGCATGAAGGTCATGAAAGAGGAGAGCATCAAAGCTATGACACACGCTGTAACAGTGTTTGACCGTCAAAGACAAAATTTCAGCGTCCAGGAAACAATGGGCAACAGCGAGGGGAGACCAAATTTAGCCTACGCGGTTAAACTACACAAAAGTTGGTGCGATTGTGGAAAATTTCAGGCCTTCCGCATACCTTGCTCCCATGTCATTGCAGCATGCGCTTATACTCGTCAAGACGCTTACACCCATTTATCTGATGTGTACAAGGCCAACACCATCATGAATGTATATGGTCAAAGCTTTTCAGTACTACCAATGGAGGATTACTGGCCTCAATATGAAGGAGATATTGTTTGGCATAATGAAGAGATGCATAGAAAGAAGAAAGGAAGGCCAAACAGCACACGTATCAGAACAGAGATGGATTCCACAGATAAAATGATAAGATTATGTAGTATCTGTCGTCAACCAGGACACAACAAAAACAATTGTCCCAATCAAGGAGCATCATCTAGATCTTAAGATTTTTGTAACATTTTATCTAGACCTTAAGCTTTTTGTAACATTTTATCTTGATCTTATGCTTTTTGTAACATTGTATTTCTGTAACAATCAATCAATATATATCATTAAGTTCTTGTTACAACGAGTTTCATAACCAACATCAGTACAAAACATTTGAAAACATAAATAATTCTAACTGATTACAACAATCAAATTAATGTCGTCTCGACCAAACATCATTTCCCTAGCATCCTTATCAGTCTTCATTCGCACCCAACCAAAGATATTGTCAAGTCTCTCAATACTTCTAATTTTTTCACCTTCTGGTATTTTCCCGTCTAACCATCGAACCAACTCCCTCTTCAGTTGATCTAACGTGGTGATGTTCCAAAACAGCATCAGCAATTGAGGTTTGTCTCTCGCATAAATCACCTTACCGTATCGGCGACGAACACCAAACATGATAGCCAAATGATTATATGAGTTGTGGAACAATAGGTCACACAACGCATCTATTTATAAGACAAAAATGACATTTTATGAGGGACTCGCCAATTGAGTTGGCGCCTCCTTTTAAAACATACACATAGGCGCCAATTGGATTGGCTAGGGCACCTACCCTAGCCTAGGGCACCTGTCCTAGCCAATCCAATTGGCGCCTCCATTCAAGTTTTAACAACAGTTGCCATATGAACAACTTTCATGTTCATCAAAAACCCATTTGAAACTTGGAAGCTCATCATTCATTTCAAAACATTATAGATCATTTTGACATAAACCCTAATTTTAGGTCAACTTCGCAGGGACCTAACTCACTCATTTTTAATTATTTTGAGGTGGGACCAAGTGCATTGGAAAATTTAAGATGTCTACTTCAAATGTTATGTTGGATAAAATTTCATAACTCTAAAAGAAACACATGAAATAATGCAAGACATTATAGGTCAGATTACAGTTGAAAAACTCAGAAGTCCAACTTCAACTGCCCATAACTTTCTCATAAAAAATCCAAATGATGCAAAATTTATATACAAATTCATTGTCTTGAAAAGATCTACAACTTTCATGTTGAAGGTTTTTTCATTTGAGGCTTTTTTAAGGGAATCGCCAATTGGATTGACGCCTCCTCTTACAAAATACACATAGGCGCCAATTGGATTGGCTAGGGCAGGTGCCCTAGCCAATCCAATTGGCGCCTCCTTGTAATTTTTAAGAGGGGTCGTCAGTCCAATTGACGCCTCCTCCTAAAAGTGGGGTAGATTGGAAATTTTCCTGAAAAATGGGTTATTTTGGAAATTTCTTCGAAAAAGTGGGTTATCTCGGTAAATTTGCCATCAATTTTTTCTTACATCTTATTGATGTTTTTATTAGTTTTAAAAATAATTTTTTTAACACATTACTTATTACTGAAACGTGCAATGAAAGTATTTAAATTCTTTTTTTTACGAAATCACTTCAAACAAGAAAACAATCACACTTGAGAACTATTAATTAAATTATTGATTAATTTTCAAATTCTAGAATATTAAGGGCCTGTTTGAAATGCATCTTAAAAACTTTTTTTTAGTTTTTAAAAATTTAAAATTTAAAAACTTGTTTGAATATAATATTTTATAGAAGTGTTTTTAAAAATTCTTTTCTATTTTTTAGTTTTTAAAAGCAAAAAAGTGAAACGGTTTAATTGTGTTTTGCTTCTTACTTTTTAGTTTTTAGTATTATAAAACTTGAAGAAAAAACATAAAAATTTATAATTTTCATTAATAGCATTAATGTAATTGTAATGATTTTTATATTTTAAAAATAAAATAGAAAAACGTATTTGAAAGAGTATGTTATTTCTTTTATTTATGCTCTTTTTATGTATAAGTAACATTTTCAAATATGTTTATTTATTTTACTTAATTTTTTTGTGTTTCTTAATTAGTTTCACTATATAATTTTTTTTTCTATTAAACGTGGAATCCCATTTTTTACTTGTTTTTTTCTTATTATTATTAGAAACAAGTGTTATGTGATTTGTAAAATTAAAAATCGAGTTAATCCAATTATTTGTATTCGACCAAATATCAATTAATTTTCTTAAGTTTGTAATATTTTATACAATAAAATAGATTTTAAAAGTAAATGATAAAATATGCATTTTTATTCTTTTCTTAAAATACTATTAAAAGATTAGATTATCAAACAAGTTTTTTCATTTTCATATTTTCAAAACAGTTTTTAAAAATTAGTTTATCAAACAAATTTTTTTGTTAATTTTCTTCTTAAAAATAATTTTTTAAAATAAATTTGAAAAACAAATTTTAAGAACTAAAATTAAAAAATGTTTCAAACGGGCCCTAAAATTTTTGTTTTTGATATTAAATAAACTAATACCATTCTTAACCTAGCAATCACATCCTATCAAATAAGATTATTTTTAAAAATGTTATGATTATTTTTCAAATTTAATCAATTATAAAACATTAGAATATCAATGTTAAAACCTTTTAAAATCTTAATTTAAACTTTGACACATATCCTATAAAATCAATAATACAAACTAATGATATACTGTCTTCTTTAATCAAGTTTCTTAGAAGTAGTAATTTTTTACAAAATATATTATTGCAATTTATACATACCTATATACATTTTTAATTATAATTACAAGTTATAATAAATAAATAATAAATAAACAATAAATAAACAAAAACGTAGTATTAGATCTTAGAAAGACAAACCCTGCAGTGTCTCACACAAATGCTTGATTTCACGGCAATGGCATCAGGGGATTCAAAATTGCCGCTTCAAACTCAAAGGTTGCAAATTTACCCCAAACCAAATTCTGGGGTCTCCCCCTTTTGGAGAGGTACTTGTTTCTTTCTCATGCTCTTGCTTCTCAATGAATTCCTGAATAAAAATTTCATCTTTTTGCTTTTGGGTTGCAGAAAAGTATGAAAAAGAAGCCAAGCGAAATTGGGATGTTTTCTATAAGCGCCACAGGGACAAGGTTTGTGTTCTGTAACCAATTTTTTAATTTGATTTTGATGTGATTTGACTATAGTGATGCCACTTTTCTTTCTTCAGTTTTTCAAAGACAGACATTACCTGGATAAGGAGTGGGGAGATTACTTTTCAGTGAGTTGAATGAATAATAGCTTAATTTTAAAGTTGATTTATGTTTTTTCAATGTGTTTTTTCTTTTCTTCATGTGCTAATGAGTTAAGCAATCTTTAATTTCAGGGTGGAGGAAAGAAAGTGATTTTGGAGGTAGTATATTTGCCACATTATGTTCTTCACCTCTATGGTTTAGAACTTATAACTTTATCATATAAAGAATTAGCCCGATCGGTTTGACTTATTCCAGCTTATCTGCTTACATAAACATTCGTGAGACTGTTTGGGAGAATTTATGAAAACAACTATTGTTTGACAAGATATTTCATAAGTTATCCGTTGTTTCAGCTTATTTCCATAAGTTCTCCGGGATAGTCTATGAAAATAACTTATAGCTTATATGAAAGCAATTTGACTTATTTATCTTGTGTTATAGAAATAGCTTATAGATAAGAAGTTATATCATGAGGGCTTATGTTATAAGCACTTAATTAAGTTGTTTATCCAAACCTGGCATAAATAATGATAAGTGTTGTTTATTGAACAGGTTGGTTGTGGAGCTGGAAATACCATCTTTCCTGTGATTGCTTCGTATCCAGATGCTTTCGTTTATGCTTGTGATTTCTCACCACGAGCTGTTGAGTTGGTTAAGGTTGTAAATCTACTTTATGTAAACTTAAACTCTCTGTCTAATCATCATCTGCTTGTTGTATATGTTGCATTGAGATTTATGCGAGTCTAACTTCTAATAGAACAAATTCACATTCCTTATTGCAGGCGCACGAAGACTTTAAGGAGTCCCAAGTCCACGCTTTTGTCTCTGATTTGACAGCTGATGACCTATGCAAAGAGATCAGTCCATCTTCTGTTGATATTGTTACAATGGTATCTGAAATTCTGTATGACAGATATAGCTTATGTTTACAGTTTAAGTAACGCGATTATGAGATCGCATTACTTTAGTATGTTCGAGTCGAGACTATCATATTCTATGAAGCACTGACACATACACAGACACGATACTGACATGTAGACACTTGTAATAGTTTAAGAAAATGACAATGATTGAATCTAACTACATGTATCAATATTGTGTCGGTGTTGGACACTGGCACATGTGAGACAACAGACACACGTTCAACCTATAGTGTTAATTCTGCATAGATAATTTTCTTGCGATATTTCAAATAACTTCTGTTTTACTATTATTGAATATTATTTATGACTCTTAGTTAATTACCTGACATGGTAAGCAGATATTTATGTTATCTGCAGTGTCCCCGGAAAAGATGCCTCTAGTTTTGCAGAACATTAGAAAAATTATCAAAGTAAGAAATTGTTATATTTAGTACGGTGAATTCGTTATAATTTTTCTCAAACCTTGCTAAATAACTTGTTCATGTGTGAATTGTGATGATAATAATACCCTTTCTCCATTTACAGCCAAGTGGATATGTGCTGCTGCGAGACTATGCTACTGGAGACCTTGCTCAGGTTGATTTTATCGTAACTCTTCTATTAGAAATCGTAAAGTTCTCCATTACTATCCAGGTCATGATTTGTATATTTATTTTTCTGTTCTATAGGAGAGATTCTCCGGCAAGGATCAAAAGATAAGTGATAACTTTTATGTTAGAGGTGACGGCACGGTGAGTTTTCAGTTCTGTCCATGTTATCACATGCGAGTTTCTTATTTTCTAATGTAATATTCCTTTTTGTTTCGTATTCAGCGCGCTTACTATTTTTCAAATGAGTTCTTGACAAATTTATTTGAAGAAAATGGTTTTGATGTTCACAAACTTGACGTATGTTGCAAAGAAGTTGAGAACCGTTCAAGGGAGTTGATAATGAAACGGTAATACTTTATACATGTCTGTTTTTGCTCGATGTATCGTGAGTCTAAAACTTTATGATTTTTCTTCTTTGTTTGGCGGTTTCAGGCGTTGGATCCAAGGTGTTTTTCGTGTTTCAGATGGTTCTGTCTCTTCTTCTGGTAAAGAAGTGGAGGCCAATCATCTTGATAGCGATAGCAATATTGGCACGGTAATCAATCAAAATGATTATGGTAGTTTAACCGACTCTGTAATTGACATGTCCGAGGGAGTTGCGGCTGACATGTTTGGCGTCTTGCCTTCGGACGAGTATGAGGTTATTGAGATCAAACTTAGAGGCTGGAATTTCAAGATTAACTTACTCTCAAAAGAGTACCAACACACCTGCAAATCAACTGGTTTGATGCTATGGGAATCGGCCCGATTAATGGCTTCCATCCTTGCAGAAAATCCCAACATTGTTGCAGGAAAAAGGGTATTGGAGTTAGGATGCGGCAGCGGCGGAATCTGCTCTATGATTGCTTCTAGACACGCCGACCAAGTTGTTGCTACAGACGGAGATGATTTCGCACTCGACCTATTATCCAAAAACGTTGCGTCGAATATCGAATCGCCACTGCTGACTAAACTAACTACAAAAAAACTCGAGTGGGGAAACAAAGATCACATAGAAAGCATAAAGAAATTGAGCAACGGAGGGTTCAACGTCATCATCGGCACCGATGTTACATATGTTCACGAAGCCATATTGCCTTTGTTTGCAACTGCGAAAGAACTTATTGCTTGCAGTGAAAGTAATAAAGACGATAATGTTTCTGCGCTTATTCTTTGCCATATTTTTCGCCGTGTTGACGAACCGACATTGCTTTCAGCTGCAGCGCAATTCGGGTTTAGATTAGTCGACAGATGGCCTACTACCGGAAATTCGACTGAAACGTCTCGAAGCGTTATCGGTAATTGGTTTGTGGACAATGATTTGAAGGATGATCTTCCTAGTGCAGCATTGAACATCTTGCTCTTTTGCAAAGATTGAAATCAAATTTTGTACTCTAGCTTGAACTAATGCAAGGTGTTTTCTTGATTTATTTCTTAACAATACAAAATGAGTAGTAGAATGCTTTTTCCAGGTTGATTCCTTGTAGTACTAAAAATAATTTAATTTAAATACACTTTTGATTATTTAATTTTACAACAACAATCAAGTTTTATAATAAGTTCGATTATATGAATCAACTTATAAATTGGATTTTTGATTTTCTATTTAAATGTTTTTGATCTTTCCTCATATTTTATGTGTCAATATGATGTGGCACAACCCTCCAACAAATCATTGTTCTACTAACTTTTTTAACACCTAACTTTTAATCATTATAAAGAAAAACTCTAAGATCTCATGGTTATTGAACTCAAGAATCTTGATTTTACAAAACCACATTGTTCTATTTTAAGATCATCCAAAAGTGGTGGATTTTAAAAAATAGCGAGGATAATTTTTTTTTAAATGTCCATTATTATTCATGAATTTCAAAAAATGAATAAAGTTCATTCATAAAATGTCCATTGTTATTCACGAATTTTAAAATAGGGAGGATAATTACCCTTTTTTTTTCAAATTAAAAGAGTAAAGTGAATCCCGAGATTAATATTCACGATAAAAAGAACACTGTATTTCTACCGTATGTGAATTTCAAAACATGTCTATTGTTTTCGGAGATTTATCTCCGAACACACCTCTTATATACTCAACAAAGACCATTTTGAAAGGGGTTATATAAGTTGAGTTATTTTTATTCCGGAGATGCATCTCCGGAATAAGATAATATGGTGCGGTGCCAGAGATATATCTCCAGAATCAACATGTCAGACATTGAGTACATATTGGTCTATGACTTCTATAAATTAAGGTGCTCTTATGTTATATTTTACACAAACTGAAAATATTTCAAATGTTGCCACTAAACATTAATTGGTATGTCGCAAATGTCTCCTTCTCCAACAGAGCTCCCGGGGCGCACATTCAAATTCAACGACTTCACCTCTCTCAATGATATTAAAGACGAAATCCATTATCTCATACCTTACAAAGATGATCGAAAGACTAAAAAGTTCGAGTATCGTTCATCGTCGGTTGACAACGAAGGGAAGATTGAATTTAACAAATTCGAGTTCAAGACGCAAGCGGTGTAAGGGTTGTGTGGAATACGTTTTTCCGTTTCGAAACAAAATTTATGCTCGAGTTGGAAGCGACGATTTCAAGATCCGTCGAAGATATTATGAAGATGTTGAAGCGTCCACCTAGATATTGAAGTGTAATGTTGTATTTTATGTTTTACTCATGTATGTAATCCTAATTTTATTTTATGAATTTTAATTTTAATTTGGAAAAATCCTTTGTTTTTTGGTTTGATACTGATGTAACTATGAAAAAATATCGGAAATGCATCTCTGAAATAAAATGAACTAAACATTAGGGCAGTATTCTCAATAATCTTATTTGAATGTGAGTTGGGGTGCGTTCGGAGATGCATTTTTAAAAATATGAGACATTTTAAAATTTTGGCGTATTCAGAAACTCTCGAAAGAAAATTAAAGAAAAAAGAGATAAATTCATTGAGATCAATTGAAATGTTGTTGTTGGGCAAGTCAAAACAGTGATCAGTGAGGACCAGCTTAATGGGCTTTTATCAGATCCTGTAAGTGATAAGAGATGATCATTTGTCTTTCTAAAATATATATTTTTTAATCGAAATAATAATTCATTCTGCTAAACATTTTAATTGAAAATCATGATCGTTTAATTGTTTTGTGTGTTATTTTTTTTTCTTTTTTCTTTATGTGGCCTAAATTATGTTTTGTTGGAAATAGAATAATTTTTTTGAATCTATCTTTGTTTCCATCAACAGTTTGGAGGGAAGGAAAATGGCTTAGAGTATATCAATTTTTTTTTCAACAAATGCTTGGAGACAATGGTTATTAAACTTTAACGGTGATTGGATGATCAACAATATTCGACTTTTTATATTAAAAAAATATTATCAGGATAATATTTGAAAAAAAATTCAATAAATTCATGAGTAAATTTTGAGCTTTCAATTATTGCTTATAATTATGGAACATACATGTTGATCCAAAAGTAAAATAATTTTTTAAATATAACACCTAAATTAAATATGGTGGGTGAATAACTCCACTGAGAAATGAAAACAAGGACCACTCTATAGCAACTGTCACTTTCTCTGCACTCAAGCTCAAACATTTTTTTTCCAATAATAGCTCCAAACTGCATGCACATGTTACCATAGGATGTACCTCACTGTATCTCATATTCACCATAACAACCCTCTTAATTCCCACACCATTGAAGCTTCTGCTGAATTCTGAAAGAGTCTACAGATATGTCAAAAATGCCATTAAAAAAGATTCTGCATCTAGACACACAAATGTGCCTCATACAGAAATATAATCATAGAAAAATATATAGTGGCAGAAAACAAAACAGTAAATAGAAAGAAAAAGATGGTGACGGGGTGACAGATAGAAAGTGAGCACGCATAGCTTCAAATATGAAATATCATAATAAGAAAATACCATGTGTGCTCACTCTCTTCTGTCACCTCCCTTACTCTCGATTGAACCAGACATGCATTAAGTATTGATCTACAGCGATTTTGAATCTTTAAATGATCTCTCTAAATTCTACAACATTGAAGCTAAGTGTTTGTTTTCTATGGAACAATGAGAAACTTGTTGTTGTTTGAGGAGATGAAGGGGATACAAGGGTATATATAGTGCCCAAAAGATTGCATCATGTATATAAGTATGGAAGGAATAAATGTGGGGTTTCTCTTTTTTTAATTTATTATAAAAACTTACATAAGGTATGGGGAAAAGAGAAATTAAAAAACAAGAAAAAAAAGTATATACATCCAATATAGTTCTATCCTGTTATACAAGAATATTCATTTTTTATTTATTTTTAAAAGGAAGTATATATGAATTCTAGAGTTAAATAAATTTTTAGTCTATATAAAAATATCAATTTTTTCGTTTTTAATTTATATAAAGTTTTTCTTTGAACAATAGTTCTTCAAATGTTTTTCTGTTTGTAAATTTGGTCCGCATTAAATTTAAAACTTCATCAAACTAAAAATTAAGTTTAATAACAGAGTTATAGTGATTAAAATCTATATTAATGTAAATATTTAATTCTTATAAATATTTTATGTTTTGTTTTTAGTTTTTTTTAATATAATATTACGTCTGTATTTTTTTAACAATGGTGAATTAATTTGTTCACAAAAAATATTTAAGTAACAAATGTTCGGAGGAATTTTTAAAAAACTAAAAACAAAATATAATATATTTATAATGTTTAAAAAAATGTTTTATATCGATCTTTGATTACCACACTCTCCTCTCAACAATTATAATTAATTAGTAGTAAAAAATAAACCACCATAGTCAGAAATGAAACTCACATTTTTATAATAATAAATTATTAGTAGTTAATGTTATATTTTAATTTTTATTGGAGATTGAATCCTAAATCTCTAATTCTTCTAAATTTTTATTTAATTAATTTAAATAAGTTGAATTATCTCTCTCTCATCAATTTCTGCCTCTTAGTAAATGGTAATAAATTGTTGTTATGTTACCAAAGCATGTTCTACTGAGTTCATAGTACATTTTAAATTTCATCGTCCATTTCCCAGTTACTGTGTACTGAAAAGTTTAATTCCAAAGCATCTTGTAATTCTAAATATGTTGACTCCCCAATCATGTCTTGAAGCCTCTGTAAAAGATTAGTTGTATTCCTTAAAAAAAACTACAAGGCCCTTGAAAGTAATAGTAATTTCTGACAAGTGGCCAGTTAATTAGTTAATTAGGTATTGAAACCTATGGAGCATGTTAAGCCACGTAGAAGTGAGAGTTCGTTGTTCAACGGATAGAGTTCGTTTTATCCTTTGTAGACGTTGGAGCACAAGAATGAAGAAGAAGATGGTCGAAAAGAAAAAGAGAAGCTGAATTTGTAATTAGTTTTCTCTATTAGAATTGGAATTGATTATAAAATGAATACTTATTTGAAACTGAAAACTAAATTCAACATTTATATAATCAGAGGTTATAAATGAACTTCAAATTAACGCTAAATGCAACTAATATTGAATTTGGATTACATTTCAATATCATCCTTTAATCTAAATTTAAAACTAAAATCAACAACATTGTTGGGGTTGGTTGAAAATATAGATGTTGATACTCTTTATGGTGGAGTATGATTCTTGGTGAAGACAATGAAAACTTATTTATTATATTCAATAAATAAGAAGATTGTTGGGGTTGATTGAAAATATACATGTTGAAGAAGTCTCATATCGCTTAGTTTTGTGAATGAAGAGGGAGTCCAAAGCTATATATATGATACAAGTTCTTCGAAGTCTCACGTCGCTTAGTTTTGTGAAGGAAGAGGAAGTCCAATGCTATATATAAAATTTAAGTTTTTCATTCCATGATACACCCATCAAAACACTTTAAGCTTGTATTTGACTTTCTTTGTTCTCTTATGCTCTTGTATTAGAGTGTTGTGAGATGTAATTAAATTTCTATTTTAACGGGTGTGGGTGTATTGGGGGTCTGAGTTAATTGAGAGTATATTATGTGTTGTAACAATTTTCACATCGTGTTATTCTCTGGTTGTCTATTGACAAAGATCGTGGTTTTTTCTCCGATTTTGGAGTTTCTACGTTATGTTCTTGTGTTGCGATTGTGTTCCTCTTTTTTCTCTATGCTTTACTTTATTTATTTTTTCAACAAACACTAATTTCATCCCTCAAATGAACCTGTGCTATTGATGGCTTATGAATCTGATGTTGGATATTTGGTAAACTGGTGGTATATGGACATTGACTGCTCAAATCACCTAACTGGAAACAAACAGTGGCTGATTAATTTTGACTCTAGAAAGAGGACAAAAATCAGATGTGTTGATGATAAATATATGAATGTTGAAGGAATGAGAAATGTCAAAAGTCAGAGTGAAGAATGGAAAAATTGTTCTGATCAATGATGTTTGGTATGTTCTTGGCATGAAGAGAAATCTGATGAGTGTATGTCAGTTAATTGAGAAAGATTTCTCAATTACTATGAAGGACAACCTCTTGAAGTTGTATGATTCTGATCAGAAGTTGATTATGCAATCTGAACAAGGAAGCAACCGAATATTCCAGGTGAATGTGGAAACAACTAAAACTAAATGCCTTAGTGCAGAAGGTGCTGAATGTGACAATGAGTTATGCCACAAGAGATTGGGGCATCTAAACTTCAAAAGCTTAGGAAATATGAGTTCTAAGAAGCTGATACATGGCATTCCTAAGATTGTGAAGCCTGAGAAGTCATGTAAGATACGCATGAAAGGCAAGCAACCTAGATTGCCATTTGCATCAAAAGTGGATCAAAGAGCAAAATATGCTTTATGAGTAGTGCATTCTGATGTACGTGGACCATTTGAAGTACCTCCACTTGGAGGAAACAAGTACTTTGTGTCTTTTATGGATGATTTCACAACAATGACATGGGTAACACTCATCAAGTTTAAGCATAAGGTATTCGTTGAGTTTCAGAAGTTCAAGGTGAAGGCTGAAAAACAGAATGGTCAGAACCTGAAAATTCTCAAAACTGATGGTGAAGGTGAGTGCAACTTTACAGGATTCAAGATATACTGTGACGAGAATGAAATTAAGCATGAGGTTACTGCTCCATACACTCCTCAAGACAATGGTCTCACTGAAAGAAGAAACAAAACTTTGCTTGATATGACAAGGAGCATGCTGAAGGAGAATAAGCTCCCTCACATCTTATGAGGAGAAGTTGTTGCCACTGCAGCATATGTGCTCAACAAATGTCCAACTAAGAAGATGAAGGAAATAGTTCCTTTTGAAAAAAGGACCGGAGATAAGAAAAGTGTGAGCCATCTAAAGATGTTTGATTTTGTTTGTTATAAACATGTACCAAATTCTAAGAGAAGGAAGTTGGATGACAAAAGCAGAGTCATGTTATTTATAGGGTACCACAGTACAAGTGCTTATAAGATCTATTGTCCTATCACTAACAAAGTTGAATTCATTAGAGATGTCGCTGTGAAAGAATCATAGGTGTGAGATTGGAACAAGTCTCAACTCAACTCTGGTGCAATGTTAACACCTGAGTTAACTTCTGAAGATATTTCAGACCCTGAAGAAGAATCTGCCTCTGAAGGAGATTCTTAGTCTGAAGATGAGTCAGAGTCTGAAGGTGACTCTGATGCTGAAGATGAGTTTGAAGGTGAATCTGAATCTGAAGGTGAATTTGATTCTGATCTAGATTATGGTATTAATCCATAATCTGGTGATAATCATGCCTCTGAAGTTGGTCCAACCTCTGAAGGTAGTCCAACATTTGATATTGTTCCAGCATCTGAAGAAGTTTCTGAATAAGTTTAGAGACCATAAAGAATCAGACAAATACCAAAAAGATTTACAGAGTTTGACATGTTGAAAGATACTGAGATAAACTCTGAAGGGGAAGTCATTAAATGTACGGGGTTGGTAGACTCTGAACTAGTAAGTTTTGACAAAGCTTTCAAGAAGAAAGTATGGATGAAGGTCATGAAGGAAGAAGTTGAGGCTATAGAAAGAAACAAGACTTGGGAGTTGACCGAGCTTCCAAAGAACAACAAATTAGCAGCGTGATGGGTTTACAAGGTGAAATTAAAGCCAGATGGATTAATTGGCAAACCCAAAGCAAGGTTAGTAGCTAGAGGATTTCTAGAGAAATCTGGATTATATTACTTTGAGGTGTTTGCTCCTATAGCTAGACATGAAACAATCAGATCGGTGATTTTTATAATTGCTAACATGAATTGGCCTCTGATATATTTAGGTGTGAAATCTACATTTTCGAATGGTCCTTTACAAGATGAAGTTTATGTATCACAACCTCTTGGATTTGTGAAAAAGAATCAGGAAAGAATGGTGTATAAGTTGCACAAAGTCTTGTATGGACTGAAACAAACTCCTAGAGTTCGAAACCTGAAAATTGATTCATTTTTCAAGCTTCAAGGATTCAGAAAGTGTGAGATGGAGTATGGTGTTTATGTTCAACATACATCTTATAGAAATATGATTCTGATGTGTCTCTATGTTGGTGACATATTGCTAACATGGAGTTGTTCAGATGAGATAGCTAAGTTTAAGAAGGTGTTGATGAACGAGTTTGAGATGACTGATCTAGAAAATATGACATATTTTCTTGGTATGGAGATTGTGTACAATGATAAGGGTATAGTCTTGCATAAGCTGAATTATGAACTTGAGCTTTTGAAGAGATTTAAACTCGTTCATATTAACTTGAAAGCAACAAGAATATTATTGGAGCAAATAATAATTACGATCAATAACTAGACAGTTTTAAGCAATAATAATAATAATAATAATTTGTATTGAGTAAACACACAATCAAATCAAAGTACTCCATTAATATAACGAAAGAAGTTGGATAACCATAATGATTTTTTCCGATTTGATTCAAAGATGATCGACATTTAAAGAAGAAAGCAACACTCTAACCCACTATGAATAAGTATTTATAAGAGATATAAAGAAGTTATAAGAAATTAATTTCAAAATTTCTCTAAGAACAAACTCTAATCTCAATCTATTTCTCTTTTCACTCAACCTATAAGAAGACAAATGAGAGATTTGATCAGATCATTTATCTAATTAGATTCCTCTAACAAAAATCTTTATACTGCGTTTTCTAATCTAATAAATCTCTCTAAAAAGTATTCAACCTTTAATCATTACTTTTTTTTAAAATTTTTTATCTTTTTTGGTCTCTCATGTTTACTCCAAAAAGAATGAAATGAATGCTTAAATATGGCTCAGAAAATGAGGCAGGCGTCTCACATTTATGTCCATCCGTCTTGTGTTTTTGATGGCACCTGACCAAATTCTCTTGACTTTATCCTTTGAATTGAGGGGTTTTGAGGTTTACATAACACTTATTCCCATTGCCTTTTCTAGTCAATAGTGATGTTAATTTAACCATATTGTGAAAGTGATGCTCAGAAAATAGAGTACGATCGGTTTCTTGAATAACAAGAAAACCACAAAGTGAAAGAAAAAATCAAAGTGGTTTAAAACTGAATTCTTGATTTAATTACACATTAGGGAACAATGATCATAATTGAATCTCAACCACACCACTTTCTACCTCTGATTAGGATTATCAGGGATTGATGGAGAAGTGAGAACTAATATGTTATTTATAAGAAAACTAAACCCTAGATTTCAACTAACATACTAAATAATTGACCCAACAAACTGGCCCAATCAGACATTCTAAGTTAAACAACAAGCTGACATATACAAATGTATGCAAGAACAAACTTCGACTACGACATGCATATCTTTGACTGTTGTCGATCCATGAAGCTAACCTTATCAAGGCTAGAGTTTGATCCAAATACCACAAATCTCCACCTTAGAACAAACTCTACACTAACAAGGGAACAAGCTAACTTTCATAATGCATTTTTATTATTTAGAAATTAAATTAGGTTTTCACCTGTTTAGACTAAAATAGTTTTTATGTTGAATTGTAATTTCTTGTGTCAAAACAAATTATTCGATAGAAGCAAGGAAGTGTCGATTGTGATAGTCGTCGAACGTCGAAGAAGTGTACCTCAACAGAAATTTTGACTTAGGCCCAATTTTGTAGTGTTAGCAGAATTAGGTATTTTGGGATTTGCTTGAGGAGCAAGCACACCCAAAATCTATAAATAGGAAGTAACCCTTATCATTGTAATATAATATATACTTGCAGTTGCAAAGGAATAAAAATCTCAGTTTAAGACCAGAAAGTTAATTTGCAGAATTTACTTTTCTTCTTCCTTATTTGAAAATACTAATATCTTTTTCTTCCCCAATTCAATTCTGTTTCTTTTCATTATCATTGTGCACCAAATCTTGCAACCAAGGTTGGTTGAATCATCCGATTGAAGAGTGAAGAACAAAAGGGAATTCGATCAGTGAGATGTATTCTTGTTCATCAAGACTCAGTTCAAAATTATCAATAGGTTTTGTTGAATTTATTAAAGGGAAATTTATGAATTTCTAACATCTGGTATCTAGAGCATTGACTGAGCGATTCGTGGAAACCAAAACAAGACGGTGATGAATCATCTGAGCGAGAATTTTCCGATGAGACTCCAAATTTTGAAGAATCAGAATTATGAGAATTGGTCCAAGCAGATAAAGGTTATCTTTTGCTATCAATATCTTTGGGATCTTTTAAGGAGGGAGTGACGTCGCTTGCAGCAAACGCAACGAATGAAGAAAAGCTGCACACAAAGAATTGAAGAAGAAAGATTAAAAAGCTATCTTTATAATCCATCAATATGTTGATGCATACAATTTCGAAAAGGTTAGTTGTTTTGAATCAGTGAAAGAAGCATGGAAAATTCTAGAAAAATCGTTTGGACGCACAAAAAATATGAAAGAAGTGAGGTTATAAACTCACAAAAGAATCTATGAATTGCTTCAGATGGAAGACAATAAAAGCACAACTAATTTCTTCAATAGGGTTACAAAACCGATGAATCAAATTAAGGTATGTGGTTGATCGCGACTTTATGAGTCGAATTTGGGGTACAAACTGCAAGTGCACAGTTCTATCGCGTAGTTTTAAAAGATATCGATCCCACAGGGACTTATGAATCGATATACCGTTTTCTAAGGTTACTTCGTAAAGCTAAGGCGGATGATACTTTGATTGTTCGGGGGAAAAGTTAAAACTAAAATAAGATCTAAATTAAATATCAATTAAGCGGATATCGGTATGTAGTTCGTCGTGATTAGGGAATCAAATCTTCGTTGGTTTCTTGGTTTTTTTCAAATAAATCTTTTCAGTAAATACTATTGATTAAAAGTCTTTTCTCAAACTCTCGCTCTGTTGAATAGACTATGACTTTATATTAACGCAGCTGTCACTTATTGGTTAAGTCCAAAATCACTTTTTGAAAACAACAGAATCTATAGAAACTCCTTTTAAGAAAACACTAATCGTTTAAACACCCTCGTCTCAAACTCTCACTCTGTTGACTTAGATTATATAATTAAATTCAAATGCTTAACTCTCGTCCTCACATTTAACTTTTAAAAATACTTTTTGAAAAAGATAAGAATTTAATTAACTCTAAAAATTGCTTTCGCCCTGATCTAGAATTAATGCTCAATTTACTATGTTCAGTTAAAAACTCAAACTCTCGTTCTATTGAATTTAACTTCTTTATGTCTTTTACTCTCGTATAAAAACTTTGTTATTAAACCTGTAAATTGAGACCATAAAAAGAGTGACTTTATTTTTAAACGTAATTTAACCAACTTAGTTTTGATTCCTTCATTCCGCTTACTTTACATACCGATACCTAAATAAATTAGCCGGACATGTTAAACAGACCTAAACAATGCATAAATAAATCCATCTCAGGCAAATAATATAAATAAACAATAAAGCAGGGCATATATAAATTCAAACAATAATTAAAGAACCTGAGTAATTAATAGCAGTCTTGAACACTCCACCACAGACCGGTTGGATTTGTTCTTGAATTCTTCAATCGGACAGGAAAATAAAAAGTGAAGGAATAAAAAACCTAGGGTCTAACGTAAGGTTAGATCCGGTAAAAGATACACAATAGTTTCCGGTGTAGAAACTATTGTGTGAAAAAATTAATTAAGTGCTTAAAGGAATTGCTGGAAAAGAAAATAAAAAATTGCAAATAAAGCAAAAACTGTAAAAAGGTAATGGTATGCTTGCAGGCTGGAAGAGAAAAATTGAACGAAGCAGAGAGACGGCGGAGAGGAGCTACAGGGTTTGCCAAAAGCCACTATTTATATTGCTCACTTTTTGTAACGGTTTCCAAAGGCTTTCCGTGTAAAAATCCTCACGTTCCAATAGTCAAGCGTAACAATAGGCTTCAACGTGCCTCTGTTGCGCTTCTGAAGCCAAAAATATAGGAGAATGGTGTGACGTCCGTCACACCATGTGTTACGCTCGTAACACAAGTAGGCAGGGCGTGACGCTCGTCACACCTTGTGTGGCGCTCGTCACAGGCGCAACGCCTGTGCTTTTGGGCTGGGCCTTGGCTTGGTGGAATTTGCTTCTTTTCATTTCTTTTTGCACCTCCTTTTCTTCCTTTTTCACTTGTGCTTCAAATAGACTACCTGAGATAAATAGAAAGCAAAATACCAAGTAGTATCGAATAAAATGAAATAAATTGAAGTGAATAATAATATAATTTAATTAAATCGAGTCCTAGAATGTGATATTATTTCATGTTATCAGTGGTGAAGCGTTGACATCATGATCAATTGTTTTAAAGATCTTAAGGTCATTAGCTCCAAAGTTCGACCACGTGGTAGTAGCCATAGAAGAGTTGAAAGATTTGGCAACATTGACAGAGGAAGAGCTTTAAGGGACACTTGAATATCATGAACAAAGAATGATTGAAAGATCTCTAGGTAAGTCCAAGAGTGATATGGCTTTGTAGGTACAATCAACAAGAGAAAAGAAAGGTAAATGGAAGTGGCTCGACAACAAAAGTATTTGAGGCTACAATAATTCGACTGGTAGAAATCAGCAAGAAAGAGGCTGGCCGAATTAGAGAAAACCTTCATATCAAAGCAACCAAAGGGATGGTGATGCATTTAGAGGAAGGCGTGGTGGTCGAAAACTTGACAAAAGTCACATTCAGTGTCTCAATTGTCAGAAATATGGTCACAACTCTAGCGATTTTCCTGAAAAAAAAAAGAATCAAGATAATGATGCAAAGTTTACAAAGCATGAAAAATAAGAGATGTTATTGATGGTCACAACAAAAGATGAAGAAAGATTACAAGACCAATGGTACTTGGACTCATGATGCTCATAACACATGACTGGTAGGAAAATTAGTTTGTTAACATGAAACCCTTAATGAAAAACATGGTAAAATTTGCAAATGACAATACTCTAGCAGTTGAAGGTATTGGTGATATTCTAATTATGAGCAAAGATGGCAAAAGGCCATTAATTTCCAATGTACTATACATACCAGGCATGAAAAGTAATTTTCTCAGCATATGACAGTTGGTCAAAAAGAACTACAAAGTTTCGATCAAAGACAAGATGATGAGAGTTCTCGACTTAGGTGAAAGGTTAATCTTGAAGGCACATATGTCTCAGAATAGAACCTTCAGGATAAAACTTAATGTGATGTAGCACAAGTTCCTTGCAACTGCAGCTAACAGGGATGAATGAATATGACACTATAGAGTTGGTCATCTCAACTTCAAAGTCATTAGATATCTGAAGAGAAGAAATATGGTTTCAGGGTCAAAGGAAATTGAAATTCCAAATAAAGTATGTGAAAAATGTGTGTAGTTGAAGTAGCAGAAGAACAACTTTAGCAAGGATGCAGGAAGCAAGTTGAAGGCAATACTTGAAGTCATATACTCTGATGTGTGTGGTCTTATCCATGTGGATTCAATTGGAGGTAAAAGATACTTTCTGAAATTCATAGATTATTTCAGTCGTAAACTGTGGATTTACCCGATCAAGAAGAAAAGTGAAGTGATCGAGGTATTTTCTAAGTTTAAATCGATGGTCGAAAGACAAAGTGGTCGAAAGCTTAAGATTCTTAGGACTGATGGTGATAGAGAATATGTGTCGAAAGATTTTGACATGTTATGTGAGAAAGAAGGGATTGTGCATGAGGTGGTTTCACTATACACTCCATAATAAAATAGAATTGTAGAAAGGAAGAATAGAACCATCATGAATATGGTGAGACGTATGTTGAAAGGCAAGTATCTACCCAAAGAATTATGGGGAGAAGTTGTGTCGACTGCAACATATATTTTGAATAGATGTCTGATGAAAAAGATAGATGGAATCACGCCCGAAGAACATTGGTCTTGTGTCAATCCTAGCTTGAGTCATCTGAAAGTATTTTGATATATAACATATAGATATGTTCCAGATCAGTTGAGAAGAAAACTTGATGACAAGTCGAGTCAGATGATCCTAATAGGATATCATTTGGATTAAGGTTACAAGTTGTTCGACCCAGTGAATAAGCAAGTAGTGATCAGTAGGGACATGATCATAGATGCGCTTAAGGAATAGGATTTGACTGAAAATGTCAAGAAGGATTCAGTGAGAATCTTATGTGAAAAATCAACAAGTGAAGTCGAAAGAGAAGTTCGACAAGAAGAAGTCAGGGGTTAAGCAAGCACAAGTAGACCTCAGAGAACAAGAAACATGCTTGCAAGGTTGCAGGAATGTGTGATTACATTATATGATGCAACCGATGATGAAAATGAGCTGGTACACAATGCTTTCTATGCAGATGTTGAACTAGTCAATGCAGCTGAGCATTAAAGGATTGGAAATGGGTGAAAGCAATGAATGAGGAACTAGAGTCCATCGAAGTCAACAACACTTGGTCACTTGTTGAATTGACTCAAGACAAGAAGGTAATCGATGTGAAGTGGGTATACAAGGTGAAGTTGAATCCCAAAGTTGAAGTAACTCGACACAAGGCAAGGCTGGTGGCGAAAGGATTTCTTCAAAAGGAAGGAATCGACTACGATGAAGTTTTCACACATGTTGCTAGAATCAAAACAATCAGGTTGGTTATTGGTCTAACAAACATGAAAAACTGGCACATATTTCAGATGGATGTGAAATGTGCATTCTTGAATGGCCCATGAGGTGAAAAGTTTATGTTGCACAACCAGCTGGGTTTGTGAAACACGACGAACAAAGCAAGGTATACATGTTGCATAAAACCCTGTATGGACTTAAGCAAGCTCCAAGAGCTTCGAATAAGAAGATAGCCAGTTTACCAAGGGAGAAGGAATTTGTGAAGTGCACAACCGAGCATGGAGTATATGTAAGAAGAAGCAATAGTGAGTTGCTTATACTATGTCTGTATGTCAATGACCTGTTGATAATAGAAAGTTATAAGAAGGAGATCGAAGATTTCAAACATGACATCAGTGAGGAGTTTGAAATGTCATTCTTGGAAAATCTCTCATATTTCCTTGGCAACAAATTCTACAAGAGTAGTAAAGGCTTGATGATGCACCAAAGATGTTATGCGGGCGAAATACTCAAGATATTTGAGATGCAAGATTGTAAGCCAACTTCGACTCCAACTGAGCCCAGATTGCAATTGTCGAAAGACACAAATGAAGATGATGTCGATCAATACAGTACAAAAGACTCATTGGATCACTTCGATACCTTTGTCACCCAAGGCCTAATCTAGCATACAATGTAGTTATAGCGAGTGGATTCATGTAGAAACCAAAGGTATCACACCTAGCAGTGACGAAGATGATACTAAGGTATCTGAAAAGAACTCTCGATTATGGCATTTTGTTTCTTGCAGTTAATGAAGGAAAGTAATGCAAGGTAGCGGACTACACCGAATCAAGTTGGTGTAGTGATGTTGAGGATAGAAATTTCACAGCTGGTTATGTGTTTATGCTAGGTGGTGCACCAGTTGCTTGAAGTTCAAGAAAGGAGCCAGTAGTGGCACTATCATCGTATGAAGCAGACTACATAGATGCTTCTCTCTATGTATGTCAAGCAACTTGGATGATGAATTTGGTCGAAGAGATTACAGGGAAGAATCATGGAGCGATTACCATGAAAGTCGACCACATGTCTACGATCAATATGTCAAAGAATCTGATTGTGCATGGACGAAACAAGCACATCGAAATGAGGTTCCACTATTTTCGAGAGTAGGTAACTAATGGGAAGCTGAACTTGGAGCACTGCAAACTGAGAATCAAATTGTAGATATCATGACGAAAGAAGTGCAAGTTGAAGTGTTTAAGAAGTTAAAGTCTATGATGAATGTAGATAACTTAGACACAGTGAATTAGGTGATGTGTTGAATTGTAATTCCTTGTGTCAGAGTAGGTTGCTCAACAAATGCAAGGAAATATCAAATTGTGATAACTGTCGAACGTCGAATGAGTGTACCTCAACAAGAATTCTGACTTAGACCCCATTTTGTAGTGTTAACATAATTATGTATTTTGGGCTTTGCTTGAGGAGCAAACAAAACCAAAATCTATAAATAGGGATTAACCCTTATCATTATAATATAAAATATACTTGCAGTTGCAAATGAATAAAAATCTCAGTTTGAGAGCAGTGAATTACTCTGTAGAATTTCTTCTTCTTGTTCTTCTTTCTTTTTCGAAAACCCTAATCTCCCTTTCTACCTCAATTCAATTTTGTTTTTTTTCATTACCATTATGCACTGAAATCTTATAATCAAAGTTGGTTGATTCACTCGAGTGAAGAGTAAAAAATAAGAGAAAATTCGATCGATGAGATTGATTCTTATTTATCAAGATTCAGTTCGAAAAATTAGTGAATTTCTGACATTTTAAACATAATTTTATTAAAAAAATATTAGGAAGCCAGTGAATAATTTTTTTATTATTTAAGTGCTCGTTAAGAGTTGAGGTCTACCTTATTTTCCATGAGTGAAACTCAATTTATATTAAAAATAAATTTAAAATAAAAGAAAGCGAGGTTTTTGTTGTGAATTATAATGTCAAGTCAAACTAATTAGTGCAGCATTATCGTTGTTGCGGGTTTGAGCAATATCCTTGTTGATCTGGAAGGAGAATATCCAATACACATTTGACATAATATGCTTCATTTGTCGACCGAATTGTTGCGCGACACGATGAACTATAATGACAGGTTTCCCTTCTTTAATTAAAGAGAAAAAATTGTGTTTAGAACTAATTAGCCAATGACTGATCAACACAGACACATAAACACACAGATCTAATGCGGCGTTAAAGAAGATCAAAGTACATTTATTTTAATTTTTTGACTAATAAAGTATAGTTGCTTTATGCTTTAACTATACTTTATTAATATTAATTTACGACATTATTGATGCAAAGTAAGTATTCATAGATGTTAATGTTCTAACCTGGCCAATCATCCACATCTAATTTAAGAGTGAGATACAGAGTCATCTATTACAGTAATTTTAATATTAGAGTAAATAAAATATAATTTCCAATTTTAATAAGGCAAAATTTAATATATTAACTATGGCTTTTACACATTTTCGTTAACTATTAAAATTAAATTCTACTTTCTCAGTCTCATAATAAATGTTTTTTTCTTTATTTTTTTTTTAATCATTTATTATTTTAAAATATCAATATAATATCTATTATTCATCTCTCACATAATATGTGCCATCTTTAAGATTTGTACATTTTTTAAAATACTTCCTCTATTATTTTTTAAATGTTATTTTTTGACCTTTTACACGTATAAAGAAAACATTATTATTACTTTTGAAATAATATTTTTTCTTTTACCTATAATACCTTTAATTATTTATTACAATCATTTTACTTTTTCTTCTCTTTGTAATAATTACCTAAGGAGTAATTTTGACAAAATAACAATTGATACTACCTTGAAATTTTTAACATTTTTTTAACGAAAGTGACATTTAAAAAGAAACGGGGGAGTAATAATTAATTATGTTGATTTCAATGATAAAATATGTGTCATTTACTAAATAACTTTATTAATAATAGGAGGTGGAGTAGTTACACGATTTAAAATACAATAAATAAGGGTAAGTTAATAAAAAGAAACAATAAATATCATATTGATATTCTAAATGGATAAATAATTTGAGACAAATTTCTTTCCATTAAATTATCCTTATTTATTGTATTTTAATTCATGTAAATACTCCACTATCTATTATTAATAAGATTATTTTAGTAAATTACATTCGTTTTAACATTGAAATTAACAAAATTAATCATTATTTTAAAAAATGTGAAAATCTTAAAGATCACATATATTGTTAGACAAAGAGAGTATTTTTTTACTACAAATATGTACTATATTGTTGAATTGTAATTTCTTGCGTCGAAGCAGGTTGCTCGGCAGAAGTAAGGAAGTGTCGAACCACCTAGTGTGTTGAGTTGTGTTAGTGTCGAAGTGTCAAAGCATGTTGTTTTACACAAGATTTCGACTTAGGCCTATTTTAGTAGTGTTAGCTATTTTAGGCTTTTATAGTTTTAGACTTTGGCATGAGGTCCAAGTAAACCTAAATCTATAAATAGAGAGAGTAACCATTATTCTTGTAGTGAAGTGAATAAAGTACTCATAACATTGTAATTCAGAGTATTTTACAGTTGCAAAGTGAATAAGAAGTTTTCTAAAGTTTGTGGGTAGAGAGAAACTCTGCATAATTTTATTCTTCTTCTCCTTCATCGTTCTTTACTTTCTTTCTTTCTCCATTGCTCTTCTCTTTTCATTCTTATTGTGTGGTGATAACAATTTTGTTCATCAAGATTGATTGAAATTCTCCATAGGTTTTGGTGGATTTCCAACATCTGGTATCAAGAACTCCGGTTTAATCGATTCGCGAAAAGAAAATCACCATGGCAATGAATCATCCAAACATGCATTTTCCAACAAATCTTCTAATTCTCAAGAACAACAATTATGAGAATTGGTGCAAGCAGATAAATATTGTGTTATGTTATCAAGATCTTTGGGATCTTGTGAAGAAAGGAGTAACATCGTTTGTAGAAGACGCGATAGATCAAGAAAAGGTTGCACATAAAGAATTGAAGAAGAAAGATTATAAAGTTCTCTTTATAATCCATCAATATGTTGATGCGGATAACTTTGAAAAGGTTAGTGATGCAGAGTCAGCGAAAGAAGCACGGGAAATTTTGAAGAAATCGTTTGTAGGTGCGGAAAAGGTGAAAGAGGCGAGGTTACAAACTCATAAAAGAATACATGATTCGCTTCAGATGGAATACAATGAAAGCATAACTGATTTCTTCACTAATGTTACAAGATTGGTGAATCAAATAAAGGTATGTGGAGAAGTGTTGACATCAAGATCTTTTGTTGGAAAGATCTTGAGGTCGTTGGCTCCAAAGTTCGACCACATGATAGTAGCCATAGAAGAGTTGAAAGATTTGTCAAAGCTAACAAAGGAAGATCTTCAAGGGACACTTGAATCTCATGAACAAAGAATGGCTAAAAGAGCTGCAGGAAAGTCGAAGAGTGATATGGCTTTGCAGGCTAAATTAGCAAAAAAAAGAAAAGGCAAAGGAAGCTGGAATGGCAACAAAGGCAGAGGAGGTTACAACAATTCGAATGGTAGAAATCAACAAGAAGGAAACTGGTCGAATCAGAGAAAACCCTGGAACCAAGGCAACCAAAGAGATGGTGTTGCAGGTAGAGGAAGAGGTTATGGTCAAAAGCCAGACAAGAGTCACATTTAGTGTTACAATTGTCAGAAGTATGGTCACTCTTCTAGTAATTGTCCAAAAAAGTAGAAGAATCAAGAAACTTATGCAAAGCTGGCGAAATATGAAGAAAAAGAGACGTTGTTGATGGTTACAACAAGAGATGAAGAGAGATTCAAGGATCAATGGTACTTGGACTCAGGATGCTCATCACACATGTCTGGAAGAAAAGATTGGTTTGTCAACATAAAGCCCTCAATGAAGAACATGGTGAAATTCGCAAATGAAAATACTCTAGCAGCTGAAGGTGTTGGTGATGTTCTGATTATGAGGAAAGATGGCAAGAGGTCAATCATTTCAAATGTGTTATACATACCAGGCATGAAGAGCAATTTGCTCAGCATAGGGCAGTTAGTCGAAAAGAACTACAAGGTGTTGATCAAAGACAAGATAATGAGAGTTCTCGACTCAAATGGAACGTTGATCTTGAAGACTCCAATGTCTCAGAATAGAACCTTGAAGATTGAACTAAATGTGATGGAGCATAAGTGCCTTGCAACATCAGCTTTCAGAGATGAATGGATATGACATTATAGACTGTGCCATCTCAATTTCAAAGACATCAGAGATTTGAAGAGAAGAAATATGGTTTCAGGATTACCCAAAATTGACATTCCAAACAAAGTGTGTGAAGAATATGTGCAGGCGAAACAACATAAGAACATCTTCAGTAAGGATGCATGACGCAGGTCGAAGACAATTCTTGAAGTCATATACTCTGATGTATGTGGCCATCTCCAAGTGGATTCGATTGGAGGTAACAAATACTTTGTTACATTCATAAATGATTTCAGTCGAAAACTGTGGTCTTACCTGATCAAGAAGAAAAGTGAAGTGATCGAGGTATTTGCCAATTTTAAATCTATGGTCGAAAGACAAAGCGATAGAAAGATCAAGATTTTGAGGACTGATGGTGGTGGAGAATATGTGTCGAAAAACTTCGATACATTATGTGTGAAAGAAGGGATTGTGCATGAGGTGGTGCCATACTTCACTCTACAGTAGAATGGAGTCGCAGAAAGGAAGAATAGAACCCTCATGAATATGGTTAGAAGTATGTTGAAAGATAAGCATCTACCCAAAGAATTATGGGGAGAAACTGTGTCGACTGTGACATACATCCTGAACAGATATCCGACGAAGAATCTAGAAGGAATCACGCCATAAGAATGTTGGTCTGGTGTCAAGCGTAGCTTGAGTCATCTAAAGGTGTTTGGATTTATAGTACATAGACATGTGCCACAGTTGAGAAGAAAACTTGATGACAAGTCGAATTAGATGATCCTGATAGGATATCATTCGACTAGAGGATACAAGTTGTTCGACCCAGTGAATAAGCAAGTGGTGATCACCAGGGACGTGATCATAGATGAGCTTAAGGAGTTGGATTGGACTAATAATGTCAAGAAAGATTCGGTAAGAATCTTTTATGATGAACCAGCTAATGAAGTCGAAAGAGAAGTTTGACAGGAAAAAGCCAGAGGTGAAACAAGCCCAAGTAGACCTCAAAGAACAAGACACATGCCTGCATGGTTGAAAGAATATGTGATTACATCAGATGATGTGATCAATGAAGAAGGTAAGATGGTACATTATGCTTTCTACACAGATGTTGAACCTGTCAATGTAACCAAGGCATTGAAATATTCGAAGTGGGTGAAAGCAATGGACGAAGAGCTGAAGTCAATCAAAGTCAACAACACTTGGTCACTTGTCGAATTTCCCCAAGATAAGAAGGCAATCAATATTAAGTGGGTATACGAGGTAAAGTTGAATCCCAAAGGAGAAGTGACTCGACACAAGGAGAGACTTGTGGCGAAAGGATTTCTTCAAAAAGAAGGAATCGACTTCGACGAAGTTTTTGCACCTATTGCTAGGATCGAAACAATCATATTGGTTGTTGGTCTAGCAAACATAAACAACTGGCAGATGTGTCAGATAGGTGTGAAATGTGCATTCCTGAATGGCCCATTCGAAAAAGAAGTTTATGTTGCACAACTAATTGGGTTTGTGAAACAAGGCGAAGAAAGAAAGGTGTACAGGCTGCATAAAGTACGGACTTAAACAAGCTCCAAGAGCTTGGAACAAGAAGATAGATAACTTTCTAAGGGAGAAGGAACTTGTGAAGTGCAAATCTGAAGATGGAGTATATTTAAGAAGAAGTAAGAGTGAATTTCTTATACTATGTCTCTATGTCGATGACTCGTTGATAACAGGTAGCTGCAAAAAGGAGATCGAAAACTTCAAAGGTGATCTCAACAAGGAATTTGAAATGTCTGATCTGGGTGACATTTCATATTTCCTTGGCATCGAATTCTACAAGAGTGGTAGAGGTTTGATGATGCAAGATTGCAACCTAACTTCGACTACAACTGAGTCCAGATTACAACTGTCAAAAGATTCAAATGAAGATGATGTTGACCCAACCCAATATAAAAGACTTATTGGGTCACTTCGATACCTTTGTCATACAAGACCTGACTTAGCATATAGTGTAGGCATAATGAGTAGGTTCATGCAGAAGCCAAATGTATCACATCTAACAACGGCGAAAAGGATGCTAAGGTATCTGAAAGGAACTCTCAACTACAACATTTTGTTTCCTATAGCTGATGAAGGAAAAGAATGCAAACTAGTAGAATACACTGACTCAAGTTGGTGTAGGGATGCTGAGGATCGAAAATCCACCTAATCCATCTAGCATCCACTACACTCGACCCAATGTGTAAAATACTTCACATGCTAAGAGGAAGGTACAATATCTGATCTTAACCCTCATTATACTTATCTTGAATCTTGAAGTGACTAGCGCTATGGAATGCTAACCATATAGGTCTACCCCGCGCCACCGTAAAGAAGATCAAAGCATATGTTCAAGATAACCAAATATTTAACTATCTCTATTTGACGTTCCTAAATAGAGTTAGAGCATCCATTTATGATTCCTAAACGGAACAATGACGCTGTTTGTTGGAACCGAATTACGATTCCTTCGATCTCCACAAATTCACGTTGTTCTCCAAACTCATTGTATGAATGTAAAAGTTCTAGAGCAAACCAACTTCTGATTTCCACATATTTCGTGAATCTGCAATGGGCTTCCAGTTTAACCATGCACAACCTTTGGAGATCTCAAAATCAAGAGCATTCAGAGGGGAACACAAAGATACACCGCCTTCGATTCAGGTTATCATTATTTCTATCACGATTCATCATGTTTAAATCTCTAATTTCCTCGAGAACTCTGCGGAAAAGCACAAGAAGGGTCTCAGATCCAGATCCAGAGTTACGCCGAGGTCTGAAGCTAATTTCCATTAAGGTCGGACTAATGATTCACCATTCACCTCCTAACCTAGCAATTCCCTCATATTTATCGAGGTTGACGGGGTATTTACTAGGGCGACATCAGAAGATACCATGAGTTCATAGTTAATGGCACCCAATTCTATAAGTTCATACTTAACGTAGGATGTTGATCCAATATCGGGGTGCATCATATGGGTACTACATGATTTCCATTAGATTCACCAAGGTCTCTTCAGGTCGGATCAAAGAAAGAAGGTTCGCCAAATAAGCTATAAGAAAGGTAACCCATTTGTATCGAAAAGAGACTAGTTGGTAGCAGCTTTCGCTGTAACACCCTGGTTTTTGAATGGTTATTTTGTGTTTATTAGTGTTTTAATTTTATGATAATTTAACTATTACGTGCGATAATTGAAATAATACGGGTGTTAGGGGTGTGTGACCTTGAGGCGGGGGTGTGGAGATTAAGTAGAGGTTAGTGGAATTTATTTAGAATAATTAGAGTTTATTTTAATAGTTAAAACAATACTATTTTATGAGATTTATTTAATTAAAAGAAGAAAATAGGAAGTCTTAGTCATAATGGGAATTATGAGAAGTGGAAGGGAGGAAGGAGCATGAGTGATACAAGTTTAGGGTCAAAATTATAATTATTGGAAGATTACCCTAATGATATAAATTAGAGCCCTAACCTAGTTAAATGGGGTTTTGCTATCTGTACGTAGAAACTTTGGAAAAGAAAGAAATAAGCTTCAGGCAAAGGGAGAACTTGGAACATTAGAAGAGAGGAGAACATTTGAACCACTTTAGACTCAAATTGCTTGCTAGGAATTGAGGTAAGGGGGAGAATGGATTCAATAATGAGTATATGCTTAAGGGGTAGAGTTGATGAACCCTTAACCTCTAATAAGTTTGTGTATTATGCATGTTTGGTTGTGTTTGCACATGAATCTGAAATTTGACAATCAATTGGTGTTGTAGTCTATTTTTCAAGATGAAATTTGTTTACATGTGTGTATGGGATTTTCTATTTTGATGCGTTAATGTGTTTTCACCATTGTTGGGTTTTGAGGGTTTTGGGATCATGGAAAAATGGAGAATAATTGATGGTTATGCTTGATAATTGGTAGCTATAGGCTGTGTGATGTTAATATGTTGATTCCAGGTTGTTGTCTGATTGATTTGAGTACTTGGAGTGGGAAATCAGAGTTCAAAATTGAACTCCATGCAAAAAAACAAATTCTGCAGGTTTCAGGTTGATGCTGGGCGCCATCGTCATGGCAACCAGGTCGCCATGGGCTTAGAGTTAATGACGGGCGCCATCACCACAACCAGTTACCCGCCATGCATCCATACTGAGCGTAATGAACTCTGGTGCATGGAATTGAGTTTCAATTCCAGTTTTTGTATGGTATGATGAATCAAAGTGTTGTTGGGTAATGTTTAATGTCTATGATTAATTATTAGTAGTGCTTAATTAATTTATCATGATTTAAACGATCAATTATGTTGTGTGGTGCAAACGGTGAATATTATGGTGATATTTGTTGTGATCAAATGTTCTTGTATGTTGATATATTTCCTATCATGATTATGTTGTTTAAATTTTTGGTGTTGTGTACGATTAGAAGAGGGGCCATATGTGCATGTGTTTAAGTGCAGGTTGTTGAGTCATGCATCCATGTTGTATGGACATCGGTTCGATTTTTGGTGTGCTATGGTTCAGTGTATGGATCGAGAGCGAGTATCTGGTTCTAGAAGGAATCAGTGTAGCATTACTTATGGTGATAATAACAAACTCTGGCCTATAGTGGGGATCGGGAGCGAGTAAATGGTTCCTGGTGGAAGCTGGTGAAACATTACCTATGGTGATGGCAACAATTTAGTGTTCTCTGGTCATATGGTGTGGATCAGGAGCGATGTGAACTTGAGTGTTCATATTGGTACCACATACATGTTGAGTCAGTTATTGAGTACAATTGTGTTAGTGTTGCATTTGTGAATGACCATTTGGTGATGTGTTGTATAGATGAGAATACTTGATGTGTCGATGTTGGTATGATTTGTATAAATGAGTTGTATACGTTACTATGATTGTGTATGGTGTTGTTTTGGGTGTGAGAATATTATTGTAAATTGATGTGGTGTATTGTGATTGAATGTGTAGATGTTTGTAATTCTACCTTGCGGTTTATGTCATTTATATTATTAATTAAAATTCTCACCGCCTTTGATTTGATGTTGTCCACCATGGACATCTTGCAGATACTCAGGAGTCGAGTTGCTGATGTGAGTGGGAAATAACTTTTGGAGTTATTTTCATTAGTTATCATTTTTATTATGAGTCAACGTGCTCTGATTCTGTAACACTGGGGGCGAACACTGTTTTTGTTTATTATGTTGATGTTGATATGCTTATTTTATCGAAGTTTAATAACTGATATGTTGAGATGTTTGAAGTTGTAGAGAGTTGAATATTGAATTTCCTCTTTGAGTTATTTTGTGAAACATGAGTTTTTATAAGACGATAATCGAAGTTAAATGTTTTATTACTATGATTTAAAATTATTTTGCTGCGATGATACCCTAAGCGAAGATGAGCATGCGATTGCATGTGTTGTATGATGATTGTTTTCCGCTGCGTGTTTTTCAAATGAATATGTTTTGTTGAAGGGTTGTCGTTGGTGACACATTAAATTATCGAGTAATTCTTTATTTATATGTCTCGGAATTTAGGGTGTTACAACCTCCGCTCAACATTCCCGTTCCAAAGGAAAGACTGTACATGCTAATTAAAGAACACTGTTAGTGTCAGAATCCCGAATATACTTAAGTTAGATATCCACCCCATAGTAGGAAGGAAGTCGGGGAATATCGACCCCGGTGATCAAAAAACACCTTGTCGATGCATTGGACAAAGTAATTCGACGAGGCCAAAATTTCAATGATCGTCCACAACCTACATTCCCAGAGGAGTCGACCATCCAACACAATATCGTCAGACAAATGCAAGTTAGGACACCTCCAAGCCCCGTCCAATCAAATAAGAAACTTTAAAGCGCAAAGTGCACTAAACCTGAAACCTAAGGAAAGGATAAGAACTAAAGACCACTGACATTGTCCATTCATGCCGAAATCGTCGTTGAAGGTTATCTACCCTGGCGTTTCCATTATTTACTTGTAACCGATTCAATTTATTATTGATATGAAAACATATATATATATATATATATATATATATATATATATATATATATATATATATATATATATATATATATATATATATATATATATATATATATATATATATATATATATATATATATATATATATATATATTGTTCTTGAAACTAATCGCTCTTGAAGATTTGGTTGAGATTTTAAGGTTGTTTGCAAGATTGAGGTGATTATCGATTGCGACGACAAGTTCCATTGAAAAGAAGTAGGTTCTTCTCTCCGAAATTGCTTTAGCAGTGACTGTGTGGAAGACTACGGATAAGACGAAGTTATTCTCAAATCTTTGGACAATTCATCGCTCAAGGAATCGGTCGAATCAAGGGGTTGATTGCTACACACCAAGGCTTAGAGCAAATTGGTGATACTGGAAGATCAAGAAGCGTTAATCGAGTAAAGATTACGTAGAAGAGTTTGAGATTGCGTTATATATAAGTTAAGATCCATATTGGAGATTTTAAGTTTCTCAATTGTGTTATGGATTGGTGATTGTATGAACTCTTGTCAATATTTGTCAAATAAAAAGAAACTATGCAGGTTCTAACGGGAAACCACTGAAGAATGGACGTAGGCAAAGCGATGACAAACGCCGAAGCATTATTAATCTCGGTGTCATCTTTCACTCTCTCTCCTACTCTTACAATTAATTTCATAGTATTTGCATGCTTAGGTGTTTAAATTCTAGTATAGTTTATTGTTGATTCAATTGATAGTGATTTAGTAAGTAAGCATTAGTTTTTTTTGGAATTGGATACCTTATTTAGTTTAATTGGTGATTAAAATTATGATAAATAATTGACGTTAGAATCCTCTACATTGAATACCTAGTGTTTCATCATATTCATCTTTGGTGTTTGTGAAGTGATCTAGTGTTAACGTGATCAAAATTCTGAATAGTATAATTTTCACATTTATGCATCAAATCTTTCGATCATAATTTTTTGAAAATACTCTAATAATTTTTGTAAGCAGCAGTTGAATTTTATTTGGGTCTATTCACCCCCTCTAGACCGTTTTTCTACTCCCATATTCACACCCAACACATTCCCCAATAAAATATCATAGTTAAAAGGAAAAACCAACATCTTAAAAAATTCCTAAACCTTTTTGGGCTCATAATCTATCTCATGTGTAGGCATGGCAATGGGGCGGGTCGGGGACGGTTTTTACCTCCCCTAAACCCAAACCCAAATTCCCAAACAATCCCCGTTCCCCGCCCCAAACTCAAACGGGGATGGAGAATTAAAACCCAAACCCGTCCCAAACGGGTTCGGGTATCCCAACCCCGCCACCATCCATTTAATAAAATCATTTTTTTAAATAAAAATATTTATTTTTTAAAAAATAAAATTATATTACAAATAATAAAATAAAATAATCTAAAAAAATTACATACATACATTTCGAATATTTTAAATAATTAATACAAATCAAAATATCAAAATATTGGCCACTTATTTAATATTCTAAATTATCAAAAATAAATAATAATATACATAATAAAGTAAACGGGGCGGGTTCGGGGTGGATACTAGTATCCCAATTACTCGACCCGTCCCCATATTTTATAATCGGGGAAAACCCAAACCCAAACTCAAACCCAGTCAAAGCGGGTTTTCTCTGTCAACTTCGGGCGGGTTCGGGTGGGTACCCGCGGGTACGTGTTATGTTGCCATGGTGTCTACATAACTAATAACTTATTGTTTTTCAAAACTCCTTTTACTTTACTCTTTCATAAAAAACCCATTACCTTTGTCTAAAAGTTTTTGGATACTTAGTTTATGCCTTTAGTTCTAAAATAAATCGTATTAAACTTGACTCTAGAAATAGGAAGTTCATATATTTAGGTAATAAAAATGGTGTCGAGGGACACATACAATATACAATATGACCTTCAATGCAAACAATTGTTTATTAATAGGGATATCCTTTTTTTAAAACAAGTTTTCCCTTCGGCCCTAATAAACCCAATAAAAAATCATACCACAACCAATATTTCACCCAACTAATGACTTATCCCTAGATATTCTAGAAACTAATACTTTCATTCAAACATACCATCCCTTCCAATACCACAAATCATACACCTTAACCACATCATGATAACAACACGCCACCTCATCCTCTCTTACAAAAATTAAGTAGAGTATCTAAACCTCCTACCTAACTCTAATACCACCACTGTGGCACAATCCAAGGTAAACATTCCCTATCATTTACTGTTCTATGATAACTTATCTCACATTGTCAAAACATTCCATTACTAAGTCAACTTCTTATTCCTCTATTATCATTGATCCCAATTGGCAACCATCTTTCAATAATGATCTCAAATCCATTATTGATATTAACACATGGGATTTAAATACTCTTCCCCCTAATAAGAAAGCTATTGGTTGTAAATGTATTTCCAATTTTTTTTAGCAAATGGCACCATAGAAACATACAATTTAAGCCATTGGTTTAACCAAATAGAAGGAATAAATTACGTAGAAACATTTATCCCATTTATAAAATGATAATAATTAGACTTTTTTTATCTTTGGCTTCATCTCTAAACCGATACCTACATCAATTGAACTTTAACATAAGTTTTTTATATGGAGATATAGATGAAGAAGTCTATATGAAATTATCCTATGGATTGAATTTTTCTAATAAAAATTCTATTTGAAAGCATACAAAGTTTTTCTATGGGCAAAAAAAAGTTGGTAAACAATCAAATCAAAAATTGACTTCCACTCTATTTGAATTAGGATTCCATCAACCAAAATCTGATTATTCCTTATTCACCAAGAAATCTACTAATTATTTTACCGATGTATTAGTCTATGTTGATGATCTTGTTCTTGTAGGTAACAATATTTTAAAAATATCTCACATGAAATCAGTATTGGATACTAGACTTTTGTACTTGCTAAAAAATTACAATGAGAGACAACCCCTTTTTGTGTAGGGTTGTCTGAGGTTTAGGGTATTTGGTTATGTTTACGCTTACCTCACACGTGGTAGTGAGAAGATATGTATCTGGTTTTCTCGTTAGAGATTAGATCCCTCTCCCATTATGAGAATGAGGTATACATAGAAGGTTACTTGGGCCTGGGCTAGATAGCGATTACTCTAACTCCATTATCAGAATCGCTGAGAGGTGAGAACTTATTCTCCCTTAAATTATGGGGGAAGCAATTTCCTCTCTCTCTCTCTCTCTCTCTCTCTCTCTCTCCATTCAGTCACCGCTTGAACACATCATCAATAGGGCGACCGAATTCCAATAGGTTGACCTATCACCCAAATCCATGATGTCTATCACCACGCGTTGAGCACCCGACTAGTGTTGAGGTATTGGTCTTGTATCATGTATTCATGGGCCTTCCTTATTAGGATCCAATAAAATTATCCTAGTACAGAGTCCCTAAAGTAGAGAATAAGGAGAGTCTCTCAAGCGTCTTATATATTAGTATGTGAAACATTAAATGCTTCTAATGATTAGTTTTCTTGAGAAGACAAAATATCTAAAGGAGCCTGTGTGTGTCAGAGACATGGGGAGTCTGTTGGCATGCCTAGTGAGGGTAATCACTGCCAATTCTTTATAGCTTGTGATGCTATAAAAATGAAATATTATCCCATTTTCAAACATACTACCATATTCTCCATTCTAAGAGCAAGTTCTCTATCTTCTCTAAACTCAAAGTTCTTCTTCCTACTCACCCACATGTATACACATTCTTCCTTCTCTTCATGTTTTACCTTTTCAGTCATGGCTATTATTAGGAACTTAGACGAGAGTGGAAAAGTGATAGAACCCTAAAATGGTAGACAATGGGCAAAAATGTACTTGTATTGCATGAAGAACACTAAGTGAGTATTTAGATCAATCGACTATAAGCTTTTAGAAATGGGGATGTTTGGGAGTTATGCAAGCACCAATAGTTCTGATAGTCATAGTATAAGTGATAGTGATTCTCTTTCTTCATTTTCTTTCCTAGGAAATCCCAAGCAATCAATGGAGGCCAAAAATACTAAGTACATGGGTGTTGAGGATTTCGAGATCCATTACACTTGTGAGGAAAGGGATACCTCTTTTCGGAGGCATATCATCCTTTATGGAATTAGAGATGAAGGTGACATCATTTTATAAGATTGTTTTAAAGAGTAGCGGGCCAACATGACCGCCCACTCAACTCACCTAATCCCTTTTCTATTTGCACCTCCATGTCGTCCAAGATTTAAGGTTTTTAGTTGCCTTTACATTGTTCAAAGAAAATGTTCTAGAAAATGCAAACATTGTAGTAGTTATGGAGTCTGCAAATCTTGCTCCCCCTCAGATCTTATCGAATGACTAATCTTTCATTAGGTTATTTGAGATAATGTGATGGTAATTGGAAGCAAACCCTATCATGTGGATTTTATTTTCCTTTTACATTACCAAGACCAGATCGAGAGGAGGTTAGGTGACTCTTGGTACTCTGTATGGAAGGACTTTGTTCAAACGTCATTCCAACCACTTTAAGAATTGAAAGGATAAGTTTGTAAGAGTGAGGGGGCGAGATGACGCCTCCATGGTAATGACTAGAGGGATGACACCCCTCACTTTCCTCTGTCTTAGACTGATGATACAATGGCTATCACTGGATTTTACTCTGATTATCTCAATGTCATTGAAAGGGAATAAATTCAGATCCTATATGAGTTCTCTTACATGAGTTCTAGGAAAATGATAGAAATAGATCAGAGTGATGATAGCAAGATCAATGAGTAATTGCGTAAGTTTATAAATGTTATTATTCCCAATTTTGGATTTTTTTATTCGCCTCATAACTTATCACCCTCTCTTCTTTATTTCAAAAAAAAATGACGTCCATCCTGGTTGCCGAGAAGAAGGCTCACTTGGATAAGAAGAAAGTGAAACATGACAAACAATAAACCAACATTCCAAAGAGTCATCTGAGCTACCTAATCACCAAAGGAAGTAAAAATGGAGCTGAAGAGGAACCATTATTCAGCCTCATCCCGTCAAAATCATGAGGCCATGGAGCCATAGCGAGAGTTGTTCTTCGGCTCCCAGTGAGTAGGACAAATTCAATGTTAACCTTGAAGATGATAATGAAGGTGAGTAACATGGGAGGTCACCAATTTAGTGTACAAAGTGAAAATTATGTTTGAGCTGAGAAAGAAACTAACCAAAAAAAGATCCAAAGTGTTTTGGATACCTAAAAAGAAACATTAATATAGTTTTGCAGGTGCACTTGGAGATCAAATGCTAACATTGTAAAATAAAATTTGGTTGTTCAATACATAATGATACCATTTGATAGGTAAGGTAAAAATTTATTTAGAAGATAAATTGAAAAGTTTGACACTTTCAATTAGCATTGTGAAGAGTAAGTGTATATTTTTTTATCTAACACTTTAATTATCGTGATGTATTCTTTATCATATGGGTTAGTTATTGTATTATTTCCATTTCCATTATACTCACTTGGTTATTTTACTTTTTATTTTATTTTTGATGATGTCAAAATGGAGAGAAATGATAAGGTATTGTTCTTGTTTTGTTCATGGTTTTTTTAGGGAGAGAAATTCTTAAATTGAAAAAGATAGGGGGAGGTAGACAAGATAGAGGGAGTTTCTATTTGTTGCGCATATTGGAGGATTCAAAAATATTAAAGCAACTTGTTGATGAATAAGAAAATTTTAAAGGATGTTTGTCATCATCAAAAAGGGGGAGATTGTGAAGAAGATCTTCTCCTTGACCTTTCCTAGGATTTTGATGAAGACAATTATATCAACAAAGAAGAAAGAGATAAAGTGAACAATGATCAAGAAAGAAGAAAAAGATGAAGACAATGGAGGATAAAGATGAAGATAACAACCGATCATGAGAAAGTGACAAAGATCAACATTTAATAAAGTTAAGATTGTGTTTATCTTGGATATATCATCATTCATCTTATATAACACTTAAAAGCTCATAAAATATCATTCATAGCTAACCTAAAATATTTTTAAAGATTGTGCATAAAATCATTGAAGTCTTGCCTTAAGAATTTGAATTTAATACTGGAATAGAAGTGGTATTCGACTACCAAGATGTGGTACTCAAATACTAGTGTGATTTTTTCAAAATTATTTGGAACGTTGGAAAGTGGTATTCGAATAAAAGGATGTGGTATTTGAATGTCAGCTGAACTAATGCACATTTTCATGAAACAAAATCATTGTTTTGATTGATAGTGTTTCATGGAACATTTTCTAACTTATGTAATCATTCATAGTGGTTATTAGAAGTGTATATAAAGCATCATACACTAGAAAACAAATTACCAACTTTCAAAATAAAATTTATAAGAATCAAATATCATTTTCAAAGTGTTCAACATTTTTCAAATGGTATGAAACTATGTGAACTTTCATAAACCATAATTTTTTTAAAAACCAAAATAGATTTTGAGCAAAAACTAATATACTTTGAATTGTGATATTGAGAAAATAAAGTCTATAATCGTAAAATTGGATTTGACATTCAATAGTCTACTATATTCTTCACCTCTCAACAAGAGTTTGAATGTTTGTGTTTTTCATCATTGTGTGTTGATGAAAAGTGTTTGTAAATAGAAAGTGGTGTATTTTATGATTTTTGTGATGATCATCATAGTGTTTGTTGATTGTGAAAAAAGTTATTTGAATTAGGGTGATTCAAATTAGTTTACCACGGAGTTTGGTGTTTGTTTATTTTTTAGAAGACTGTAAAGGGTGAAGACTTGTACAAGAATCTAAACATAGTGGAAAATCCTCTAAGAAGTAGAGAGACTATATGTACAATTGGTTGATAAGAGGAACTAGTATAATTCATGTGTGTCGTTTTATTTTTATGTCTTTAAATTTATGCACTTTATATTTATATTAAAGTAACAGTCAATCACTTGCTTCCAATAAGATTATAAGTTAATTTTTTTTGTATAAAATCAAGAAAAACCAGACAATACTAATTTACCTCCTCTTAGATTGCCTTTCATAGTTACAAAATGTGTGTAAACTACTTGTCTAGGATTTAATTTCTGACGACAACGTCTATTTATATTTATGTATCAATATAAATCAGTTGTTGATATTTATAAATCAATCATTTTTTTTTAAATTGTTTACTAATTAAAAAAAATTATTATCAGTTTAGATTTATTAAAAAAAATTAAGTTGCATATTGAATAAAAAGCACGTTTATTATAGATTTAGATAAAAAAGATTAAATGATTTTTATGTAATTTTTTAAATGGTAAAAGTTATTATAAATTTATTTTTTATAAATTAGAATAGTAATTTTAACATCCAATAATTTAAATATTAATTACTAAAATTTAAACATAACTAAAAATTACATAATTTAAAAATTCTTTAAAAATAGATTTTAATTTTAATATATATTTTTTAATTTAACATTAAAAAGATAAAATATTTTAAATAACATTTTATAAAAGAAAATATTTTCATTTTAAATGTTTAAATGAAAAATTATAATATTATCAAAATCATTTAAAAGAAAAGTTTAAACAAGAAACGCAGCATTGTTAAATTCTTTTAATTTTTTATTATTATCTATTGTAACTCTGTTCAATTTGAAAGATTAAGTTTTGCAATTAAACATAGAGGATATCAGTTTCTAAAAAAAACTTTCATAAATCACATAACCTCAGAACTTGAGGGAGTTGAGCCAATCGTTTTTTTTTGTAAATGAAAATTTTCTAGCACTTTCGGTCGATAATGATTATCATTTTTGTCTATACATCGAAAGATTCGTTGTATATTCTGAGGCCATTTCACTTTTCATAGCAAATATTTCTTGTCTTCTAGTAATATTTGTTGTCTTCTCATCATAATAGGATGTGGGACAGAGCAAGACAATACTTTCCAAATATAGAAAAAATATATGACCATTCGATTTTCTTGACTTATCCTTTTTGGTTTGTTCTTTCTTACATGCTCATGCTCAGACTTTCAAAAAATAGTGAGGTCTAAGATTTTTTATTTATAAGTTTATAGTTTTAGATAAAAAAAAGTGATGTCAAACACCATAAAAAATATTTTCATCCTATAATAATAATCTGTTTAAGTAATTTGAAGGTAGACATACTAAATTTATCTCCGTAGAAGTAAAACTTTAAACTCGATAATATTAAGAATACTAGCATGCAGTGTAAAATTAATAAAATATAAGGTTTGTTTGATTTAGTTTTTAAAAACTATTTTTTAATTTTTAAAAACTAAAAAAAATAAAATTTGTTTGATAATACAATTTCAAATCCGTTTTCTATTTATTAGTTTTAAAAATATAAAAAGCAACAACTCATAGATACTTTACTTTCTAATTTTAAATTTTAAATTTGAAAACAATGAAATTGAAAAACACAAAGAATGGGTAATTATCATTAATGACAATTATGTAATATTTTTAGGTAGTATATATATATATATATATATATATATATATATATATATATATATATATATATATATATATATATATATATATATATATATATATATATATATATATATATATATATATATATATATATATATATATATATATATATATGATTTTGGTCAAATTTGATTCAAACTCACCCATGATCCCTCTAAAGTTTTTAGGCAATTGAAGCAGTGTCTGACATGTCAATATCCACTCTATCAAAATTAAGTGCATTCGAAACAATATGGGTGAAATGTATTACTAACTTTTATTTCTAATTCATATTTAATTTCTTAATATTAATTATTGTTAGTATTTAGTGATTTATTGATAATTTTGGTTTTCTAGTCAACAACATCACAACAAAAAATACACAATTTCACCCCGTCAACAATTTCACCATATCTTTGATATCATTATTTTTTGTCTTGTAATGTTTTGTCTTGTAATTATGATTGGATGTGAGATACCACAAAGGGCAAGAAAATACTATTCCAATATGTACGAATATATGATTATTAGATTTCTTGACTTACCCTTTTATGGTGGACATGAAGGATGTTCTTACATATGCTCCTTGCATTAATTGATTCTCAAGTTTTTTCTATAGACAATATGATACTCATCTGAAAAGAGAAAGCAAATATTTGTGGATAAAAAACAGTCACTTTGCACCGTCAACATCAATTATGATAACATATTTGATTTCTCTTATAAAAATATTAAATAAATTATCAATTTTGTTCACAATTTTTTTTTGTATTTTTCGATTAATACAAATGATACTATACCATGGACAGGCTCTTCTACTTTATTTACCTTTTAGGTGAGATAACCCACAACCCTCACTTATGCCATTAAAGAAAATATCAGTCTCAATGTGTCGTGTTTCAAGTACCACGTCGATCCTTTAGATTTCCTAACTGTTCCATTTTCGTCTTTTTCTGACTAACTTGAATGAGGTAGTGCAGTGACTAAAACATTTAAGATAGAAATTAAATGGAAAATCTCACGTTATTTTTAAAAATAGGGTTGAAAACATAGGACTTATATATTCACTGATAATTTAAGATTTTGAACGTGGTGATCATATCATGTGAAAGTGCATGTGACATGATAAAGGCGGCAATGATTTATGATTGAGAGAAATATATAAATAGATAAACTCTCATTTGAGGAGGAAAGATTATTGATATATAAGTGTGAGTTGGAAGTCTCGCATTGTTTGAAAAAGTGATGGTTGAATATTTAATAAATAAGAAGATCCATATACTCAATCTTCTAAGATTTTGGAGGGATATATGATATGTCTCTTCCTAAAACGGTGGTGATCAGAAGGTATGTCCTGATGAAGTGTCTTTGACGTGATAAAGGTGTTAACGACGATTTAAGTGTGTGTGGATGAACTCGCACTTTGGAGAAATTCTTTAAATACAAATGTGAGTTCGAAGTATCATATTGTTTATTGTTTTTTATAAAAAATGAGATATCTCATATACTCAAAGCTTAAAGTTTTAGATAAATATATAGTATATAATTCACTTGTGTGTATTATTTTTTATTCAATGCGAATCTTCCTTCTTATAAGCCAACAAAAATTGAGTGATGGATGCCTCATGAGTTAAATATTTAGATCTATAAAAAATATTCACATCATATTTTCATTCTTAGTTGATCTAAGACTAATCACACACTTAAAATTCACAAAACTAAACAATTATCTCTAACATCACTTGAAGAGTGTGAGTAGCGTTAGGAGTCTAAAAAAAATTAAATGTTCAAGATCTATATTAAATCTTTACATCGCATCTTTGTCTAAATCTCATGATAATATATATATATATATATATATATATATATATATATATATATATATATATATATATATATATATATATATATAACATTTTTTTATATTTCTAATAAATATATTATTAACCATTCATATTTAAATTTCAACAATATTTTATTAAGTGTAAGTCATCTAAATTATATTAGACTTGATCTATATTAAGATTCACTATAGTTTCATCATCAAGCTGAATCACGACACAAATTGTTGAAAAGTCTAAAAAAACGTCACAAATTTTAATCAAATAATAAAAAATAAAATAATATATATATATATATATATATATATATATATATATATATATATATATATATATATATATATATGATCTTATCAACATCATATCTCAATCAAAATCTTAAAGTAATGAAAATACAAATCACTTTTTGTTTATATATTCAACATTATATTTTATTTTTAATCAATTTACCACTAATTACTCATTCTGAAATTCTAACACATTGCATACAAATATTTTTGAGATTTTGTATTTATCTAATGACAAAACAGTCTTTTTATGTGAGAGTATACAATTAAACAAAAAGAAATTTTAAAATGTTATTAACTAATATTAATAATAATAAAATTTACTTGTGAAAAAGTTACTTATATCTTTTATATTTAGAATTAATTCCATGTAGTAATTTCAATGATGTTATGTTATCTTGATAAAGTATCCATAATTAATCAAAAGAACAAGTTAAGTCTCACAATTGAATTATCAAATCATAAAAAAGAAGTCGAAGATCCCAATAAATTTAATAGCGTATTTAATAAATATTCAAAAATAAATTTTATTATTAAATAGTAAAAGATAGAAATTAAAAGAAATACTAAATTTTAGTACTATTTTAATACAAAAAAACCAATTATTAGCTATGATATTTTCACGCCACAAAGATAAAAATTACGTCACAAATATTAATCGTGACGGAAAAAAATATAAGGCAAAAATATTTGTTGTGACTTTTTTGCCACGTAAAAATCACTGCACAACTTTACCACATGATTTTCACGTCGCAACACTTTGCCACTTAATTTTCACGCCACAAAGTTTTGTTGTACTTCATAACAACATATTAGGATGACAAGTTTGCCACGTGATTTTTATGACATAAAAATGAGTTTTGCGTCATGTTTTCCACGCCACTAAATTGAAAACATTATCATTAATTAGAGAGAGAGAGGTTAACGGTAGTGCACGGTTAGTGTAAAGAAATATTACACTGGCGGGATACACGGGTCTCATTGGTTGACAGAGTAAAAATATTTTATACTGTGAATGCATATTCCTTTTTCTCATATATATATATATATATATATATATATATATATATATATATATATATATATATAATATATATAATATATATATATATATATATATATATATATATATATATATATAATAGATAATACAAATACAAAAAAAAAAATACATTTTTTTAAAATAATAATTGGAAATATAATTTTTTTACAATTAAAAATAATAATTTCAATTAATAATTTAAAATACGAATGTTTTCAAATATTAATTAGAAATATGAATTTCAATTAAAGATGATTAGAAATTCAAAATAATTAGGAATATTTTACAAAAATTAATATTTAAAAGTAAAATAAAAATAAAAAAATCAATCAACATCATCATCTTCATCATCATTCATAGTTTCATCCACATTATCATCATCATCCACATCACCACCCATTGAATTATTTGTTTGGTTCCCTTGTGAGAACAATTGTTACATTATTTCCTCCATCTCAATTTGTATCTTTTTCATTGCCTCTATTTGGGCATTTATCGTGCCTCATGTTCTGTCGTCTCGCCTCAGTTATCGCCAATTTCCGCATTGTTTTCATCATTTGGGGTGTCGATTTTTGTGGACGTGACATTCCTTCCCCATCCGTAACTTTTTCAAATAAAGTCCTGTCACATAGTCTGCAGTTCCCTATCAAAGATCCAACACCAAAAAAAACATCCTTTAGGTCCTCTCCACCCATAAACTAAACTCCAAATATAAAGATCCACATGGTCATCAATCGAGTTTGAACTTATCGAAGTATACTGAGGATTTTGAACTAAAAATTTAGAATTAAATGACCGTCTCTTCTAATAGTCCTCCTACACATACAAGAAAAAATTTAAATTAAATATAGTTTAAATAATTTAGTTATAAACAAGAATTAAATTAAATTGAATAATAAAACATAGCCACGTGATTTTTACGCCACAAAGAACATTAAATTAGTTGTCACATGAAAATCACACAACAACTTTTCCAATAAATATTAATATAATTAAAACTGTTTATTAATATACATGAATTAATTTAAATAAAATAATACAATATAAACAACTTACCTAAGCTAATTTGGTATGTTCGTCAACAAAATCTCCCAATTTTTGTTATATTTACAATCAGCTCATTCATTCGTGGGGGTCTCCCCAAATCCTTAGACTAATTAATAAAATTAACTTTAATTAAAAATATATAGTAAATCAAAATATAACTTTAAAAAGTAGTTATAATTACCACGCGTCGAACATGTTCGACAATACTAATGCTTCCAACTGCATTGAGGTGACCCTCCTTTTTAGATGCTCTTATTTTCTTTGCAATTTTAGATCTTGCCTTAAAGTCAGGTGAATCCCAATAGACAAGAAGTTCATCAAAAACTTCCTTGCCTATCCAGTTAGGAAGTCCATCAAAAACCACGTCTAGCACGCCATAACATATCAGAAAGTCGAACAGATGTTCTGCCCCACAAATTATTTTAATCCTAGCCTCGTTAATTACTTCCTCCATACACTTTTCCTGCAATGTTGTATGACATTCAAATAATTTGTTAGATAATTATAATTAAAAAAAAGTAATTAAAATAACAATAACTTAAAATAAATTCATTATACCTTAAATTTGTTAAATCAAACATCTTTTTCACTCTTGGAAGGTTCTCGAAATCCCTTCCAAAATTTTGTATACATTTGCTGAATAACATGACTTATACATTTGGCAGCAATTCTACTTGGCTCGAAATTAAAAAATTTGAATAAGTATTGTTAAAATTAAAAATAGCAACATGTTTACTTTAATTAAAATTTTATAAATTAGAAACTTGCGATTTTCCACTAGGACAAATATAGTATCTTCCATCAATCATCTCATACTCACTTGAATATGCAGCGCGGTCCTAGCCCTCATGATCATCCTCATGATCGTCCTCATTTTTCCCATCATAATCATCTACATGATCATCCCCATCCCCCTCATGATCCTCTTCACGCGCAGGCATGTGTGTGGTAGGTGAGGTGTGAGGTCCCCTAGGATGCTTGGATGGTGGGGGTATATGGATGATAAAGGTATGGATGTATGGAGGATGAGGGTACTTGTGCGAGATTTGGAAATCTAGATTCCCCAGTTTGCTGATATGGAAAGCTAGATCCACCAGTCTGCTGGTATTGAAAGGTAGATCCCCCATATAGGCTAATGAAAGTTGGATTCCCAAATGGGAACATATAATAGTCATGATGGGAGAGTGGTGCCATAAGAGGTTGAGAACTATCCATGGACATAGGATTTACCTAACTTTGTGAGGGAGGATACATGGCCAACTAAGGTACCTCACATACCTTTACCCTCAGGCACTGATGTTGGGTCTTCTTACCTTTACCCTTACTCTTATGAGTTCGGGGTGGCATTTTATCTATTTTGAGATAATACACATATAATAAATTAACACAATATATACAACTAAAACACAATTAATAAATCAACAAAGCACATTTAAATTAACATATTATTTTCTAACAACAACATAGATGAATCAACACATTCTCTACACACGAATCATTATGTAAAATTACAAAAATGATTTATTCAAAATCTTCATGCTCTTCATATCATTCTCATCATTTGATCCGATATTGTCCTCGGATCCATACTCTTAGTGCTCTCCATCCATGTTATTTTCATCCAACAATATAGATGCATTAACTTGACGACCCTCAACCACTATATCACACAAATTTGTAATTTGTTCAACTTCAATCACATCATTAATTTGAGAAATTTCTTCAACTTGGTAAATAATGTCTTCCACTAGATCATTAGTTTCAATATGACCCAATGGTTTTATTTTGATTACAATATATCACCCTTATTTACGTGGCATAATTGAAGGACAAGGAACATAATAAACTTGCCTAACAATATGTAACATTATGAAAGGATCACACTCTTTGTACCTTTGTAACTCCTTTTACGAATATACCAATGTTTATGATTTTTTCCCTTCAGTCCATGTTTCACTGTGAAATTTATATCCGTTCACAAAGTATGCGTGTCATTCATTTACGCTTTGAACAGGGCCTTCAGACAAGTTTCTCAAATGGAGTATTTCTTGATTCAGTGCAACAATGCATAACAATTACTCCTTGAACCATGCTGGAAAATATGCATGAATGTGACTGGTAGTTGCTTGTTCGCCGGTAGTATGAAAATAGGAGGTGTTAAATGCCCTATAAAGAAACACACTATAAGTTTGAAGGTAATAAGTTTTATATTCACAATGTAAAAATAAATAGGTAGGTGGGGTATACTTACTCAAGAAATGGTTTAACTTCAGCGCAGTTAATCAAGACATGAACATGCACATATTGCATTTCTTTTTGGGTCAGCCAATGCATATTATTCTTTCCAGAGGTACGACCTGGAAGATCGAAGACTGATAAGGTAAATTGACTTATTTCGTTAACATTTACTGCATTTCTTATGATTCTTGGAGTTAACATCAAGTGACTCAAATAATGACTGCAAAAATGTGATGTTTCCCGATGCAAGTAATGTGCACATATTGATGCTTCAACTTTAGCTTTATTTTTCACCGATCTCTTTGAGTCAACCATGAACCTTTCAAACTGATACATCCACCTATATTGTGCAGGGCCTCCAAGATAAGCTTCATATGCAATATGCACAAGTAGATGTTCCATAAAGTCGAAAAAATCAGGCAAAAATACTTGTTCCAACTTACAAAGAATGACTGGAATATTTTGGTCCAACTTAATGATGTCGTTCACTCTTAAAGCTGATGTTTGGGTAGTGAATCGAATGCAATTGGAAGCAATCGTTCCATGAAAACATGGCAATCGTGACTTTTAATTCCATGCAACTTCTCAGTATTGGGGTTTGCACACCTTGCTAAGTTTGAAGCAGAACCATCAAGATATGCATAAAAAGATTATGTCACAACAAATTATCTTTCCAATATGGGAGGTCCCAAAATATACTTATTTTTGTCCAATTGTGTAATCACATATCCTTGAATTATGCATGCTTTACCATTATTTGTGAATTTTGGCAGTTCACAAACTTAATTCCATACTTCACCTGGTGACAATCGACAGGGAGGAAAATTTATTACTCGCTCATCTTCTTTGAAATCATTCTTGTTTGTTCTATAGACATGATATTCTGGTAGCAATCCGCGGTGACAGTTAAACCATGACCTCCCCCCCCCCTTTTCCAACGTAAACGCCTTGGTGTATTCCATGCAATGCGGACAACCCATTTTATCATGTGTACCCCAACCAGACAACATGGCATATACGGGAAAGTCATTAATAGTCCACGTCAAGGTATCTCGCAAAGTAATGCTTTATTTACAAGATATATCATAAGTTCATACTCAAATCCATAACCTCTTCAAATCATCAATTAAAGGTTGTAAATACACATCGATTCTGGCTTTTGGACTCAACGGTCCTTGAATGAGGCAAGTAAAAAACATGTATGGTTTTGTTTTGTCATGTATATCTCAAGAGGGAGGTTGTAAGGGGTTACGATAACTTGCCAACAAGAATATCCACTTCCCGACGCTTGGACATATGGAGTAAATCCATCAAAGCATAATCCAAGCCTCACATTTCTAGGTTCTGCAACAAAGTCACTATGTATTCGACCAAAGTGCTTCCATGCCTCACGATCAGATGGATGTCGCATAGTGCCAGAACTTGTTTTGTTTGTATGATGCCATGTCATTTGACTTGCACTGTGCATTAAAGAAAATATTATTTTTAACCTTGGAATTATCGAAAGATAAAACATGGACTTCACTGTTACACGTTTTTGCTAACAGTTAATGACTTTACTGTGAAATTTATATCTTGGACTCTTACAGAACTTACATTCCTCCAACGCTCCATCATTAGTACCAAATTCATTGTAATAAAATAACATGCAACCACTAATGCAACAATCAATCTTACTTACTTCTAAATCAAACTTTGACACCGACCTCTTTGCATCATAAAAACTTGTAGGCAAGTTGTCTTTCGTAGGAGTTGCATTCAACATGATTTTTGCGAAGAATTTCAAACATTGATCAGGAACATTCCCATTTGACTTGACGGTCAATAATCTCACACACATTGATAATTTTGAGTCTGATGACCCCTCAAACAACAACATATTCATTTCTTTCAATAACTGATAAAATCTTTGCGCTTCCTCATTCGACAACTCTTCCCCATCAAAATCTTTAGGTTCTTCATTGGTCACATTCACCCCAAAAGTATCGTCAACCATCTCATCAATCAGATTAAAGTGTTCATCATATTGCATATGTGTTTGACTACTTGAAGAATGTGTATTAGTAGTCTCTGGCACGTTACTCGGAAATTCTTCTCCGTTATATGTCCAAACCCAATAATTTTCAATGAGACCTCTTCTCTTCAAATGACGTTCTATTTCCTCTGGATTACTAATTATAGGTCTACATTCACAATTAAGACAAGAACCTCTTACTCCTCTTTCGCTTCGACAACATTCTTAAACAAATGCCCACGTGATAAACCTTTTAACTCCTTCATCAAAATTTAGTTTAAGTGCACGTCTTCCTGGATACATTCTATCGTACATCCAACTTCGATAATATCAATAATATTTCATATTGGACATTTGTACAATCATCCTATTTAATATATAATATATACTCACTTAATATATTAACTACAAATAAATTTTATACTATTTTGTTTTTAATAAACTTATATAAAATATTCTTTAAGATAAAGATATTATTCTGTTTTTGTTTTATATAAACATATAATAAATGTATAATATTTTATATTTTTAATAAATAACTATTATGTTCTATTTTTAAAAAATATATATTAACACATACAATATATAATACACATAATAACATATATATATTCTATTTTTAAAAATAAATATTATGTTAAAAAAAAATAACTACTTCATACTATTTTATTTTTAATAAACATATTATTCTTTTAATAAATATATAATATAACTATTACATACTACTTTGTTTTAAATAAACATATATGATATTATTTTTTAATAAATATTTTTCTTTAAAAAATATTTTACTGTTTCAAAATATATTTATAATATATTATTCTGTTTTTATAAATATATAGTATATTCTGTTTTTAATTATATTTTGTTTATACATATATAATATATTCTGTTTTAATTATATATTATAAAAATAAAAATATAATATATTCTGTTTTTAATAAAAATAAAAATATTTTCTGTTTTAAAAAATATATATATTTTGTTTATAATATATTGTTTTTTTATAAAAAAATATTTTGCTGTTTTTTTAAATATATAATATATAATTCTTTTTTCAAAAAAATATATAATATATTCTGTTTTTAATTATATTTTGTTTATACATATATAATACTCTGTTTTTAATTATATATTATTAAAATAAAAATATAAAAATAATATATTCTATTTTTAATTAAAATAATAAACAATATATTCTATTTTTAATAAATCTATATTCTGTTTTTAATAAAAATATAATATATTTTGTTTTAAAAAAATAATATATTCTGCTTTTAATAAAAATATGATAATTCTATTTCTAATATATCTATATATTTTATTTTAATAATATATTATAAAAATAAAAATAAAAATATTTTCAGATTTAATGACTTAATTAATGGACATTTATATAGTAAAAAATATGGAAAAAAAAAACTAAATATATTAAAAACAACAACCAACAACCAACAAATAATCTTAACTACAACAACAACCAACAAATAATCTTAATTACAACAACAACCAACAACTCAATAATTTTATATATTAAAATCTAAAAATAATAAAAATAAATATAATAGTTAAAATATCTCAATAAAAAAATAAAAAAGTTTGAACAATCTTTGAGTCTTGATGAATGTCTTGAGTCTTGACGAAGGTCTAGAATGTTAAGTAAAAAATAAATCAACACTAAAAAAAATGAAAACCAACAAGATAATTAATATGAATAAAACAAAAAATCAACATGAAAAATTAAATATCTTTAACTAAAATTGGAAGAAGGTGAAAATTTAAAATCAAATAGAATTTTAATTTAAAAAAATGAGTGAAAGAAATGGGTAAAGTTGGAAAGGAAGCTGGAAATGGGAGAAACAAAGAGAGAAGAAATTGGGAAACTCTGAAAAATGATAATGTGGGTGGGACGTTGATCATTAAATATCCACCTGAGTGTTGTGTTATTCACTTCGCAAAAAAAAAAGTATATGTTGAGTAGCAACGTGAATAACACATCGAAACCACTGCAGTGTTAGAACGGTCATAACCGTTGCGACATGAATTATACGTCTCTACATAAAAGTTGTCACTCAGCATTTGCACTCCATCAGTACGTCATGTCAAACTTTTCCACTAAATTTTTTGATTTTGTAAAACTCATTTATGATGTGTTTTCTTTGACACAATTTAATTTTTGAAAATTTCATAGTTCCTCTTTGAAAACCTGAGTCTTTATTTTTTTTAATATTTAAAATAAGATGTTGCGACGTCTTTTCTACGCCGCATCATTTTTTATATTTTAAATTTCAATTTCTCTCCACGTGATAACCTGACTTTTAATTTATTTATTTTATTATTTTAAATATATAGCGATGTGATAAACATGTCCCAACCACCTTTTTTTAGCCACATATTTATCACGTCACAAAATTATGTCGCTGGAGAAAAGATTTCTTGTAGTGTAAGTTGTTGATTTATAAATATCAACAATTTGTTTACAACAATATATAAATATGAATAAATATCATTGTCAAACAATAAATCTTAAGTATGTAATTTATTCTCATTTAACTTAATTAGCACAAACGTTGTAAATTATTAACAATAAATAATCTTGAGTGTATTTCAAAATGACAAGAAAATATGTAAGTGAATGTTATTTTTTTAATTTTGAAATAGGCAACAGTTGTGAGTATTATAGTAGGCAATTTGTATTTTGAATCTAGAAATAGACAACACTTTGTGAAGTGTTGCAAAATGCAAAACAGTACAACATTTGAAGACTCTTGTTGTAGGCGAAACAATGCAATATTTGGTAAAAATGTTGTTGTAGGCGATACAATGCAACGTTTGGAATGTGCTGCTGTAGACGAAACAATGCAACATTTAACAAAAGTGTTCCAAAAGCGTGTGTTTCATCAAGGGTCACAACCTTATGAAACAACATCAGTTTAACCTATAAATTGAGCATTCCAGACTTTAAATAGATTAAAAAAATTTATCTTCTTCGCATAAGATTCCGGATTTCATCTTTTCTACATTTGATTTTTCATCGATCTTATTGTTAACTGATATCTTGCATATCATTTGTATATATATTTAATGGCTTTTTCCTTTTTTGTCCTTAGTGTGTGGATATTGTAATATAAGTAACCAATCACATTCTGTTTTACACATTCAGTTATCAATAACAAACTTTCTGTTATCTTCTTCTTCTTCTTCTTCTTCTTCTTGGATATTGCTTGTTTTCCATTTTCTCCATATGAGCATTGCTGTAATCTGTTTTACCACTGCACTATTTCATATGGACATTGATATGGTATCAAAGCCTCACCAGCTCTGGTAGCCATTGTCCTTCTCCTTCCTTCTCCAACCAACTGCATTTCTGGTTTTTCTTGCAGATTCTTGTTTCCTCCCATTCTCGGTTTCCATGGCTAACCAGAGCTTCACCGACTTTTCCACAAATTCGTCCAATCCGTACTACCTGCATCCGAATGAAAATCCATCAATTGTCCTCGTTACGCCTCTTCTTGATGATAAAAATTATCATACTTGGGCGAGATCGATGCACATTGCGTTAATCTCCAAGAACAAGGATAAGTTCGTCGACGGTACACTCACAAAACCTCCTGTTTCTGATCCCCTATACGCTCCTTGGATTCGATGCAACACAATGGTTCTGGCATGGATTCACCGTTCTATTTCTGAATTTATTGCTAAGTTTGTATTGTGGATCGAAAGTGCAGCTGGCGTATGGAAGAATTTGCAGCTTCGTTTTTTGCAAGGTGATATTTTCCGCATTTCAGATATTCAAAAAGATTTATACAAATTTCGTCAAGGTTCCCTTGATGTTTCCAACTATTTCACTCAATTGAAGGTCATGTGGGATGAACTCGAGAATTATCGTCCCGTTCTAGCATGTTCTTGCGCAATACCGTGTTCGTGTGGTGCCACTGGTTCAATCAAAAATTACAGAGAGCAAGATTATGTTATCAGGTTTCTTAAAGGATTGAATGAAAAGTTTACACATTCCAAATCCCAAATAATGATGATGCAGCCTCTTCCCACCATTGACAAAGCCTTTTCATTGGTAATCCAACAAGAAAGAGAGATACATTATGCAGGATCATCCATGGCCATTCCCACTGTTTCAACCGCCGAAGAATCCACTGCTTTTCAGCTTCACAGTTCTCATTCAGCACATGCTAATGGCAAGAATGGTCAATTTTTCAGAGGCAAGCCACAAAGTGGAGTTCGAGGACATAATCGTGTTTGCACACATTGTGGGAGAACTAATCATACAGTTGAGACTTGTTTCCTCAAACATGGATATCCACTTGGCTTCAAAGGCAAAGGTAAAAACCAATCCTTTAATACTTCAAATCAGAATGTTGTTGCATCTGTTCATGCAGGGTCAACTACGTTTCTTTTTAGGATTTGAGATTGTTAGATCCCATACTGGCATTTTTCTTAATCAAAGAAAATATGCTCTTGAACTCTTGGAAGATGCTGGTCTCTTGGCAGCAAAACCTTTTGCAGTTCCTTTCAACCCAACCTTGAAATTATCAGCTGATGAAGGCAATGTTTTAGAGGATCCTTCTGTGTATAGAAAGTTAATTGGCAGGTTGATTTATCTCACCAACTTCCGCCCTGACATTGCATTTGCTATACAGCATGTGAGTCAATACGTATCCAAGCCACGTGCTCCTCATTATCAAGCTGCCATTCAAATTCTCATGTACCTCAAATCTGTCCCAGCCAAAGGCATTTTCTTCTCATCCAACAACAAACTACAACTCTTTGGCTTCGCTGATTCTGACTGGGCTAGATGCCCCGATACCAGGAAATCCGTCACTAGATAATGTGTTATGTTAGGCTCCTCCTTATTATGCTGGAAATCCAAAAAGTAACACACAGTTTCTCGTTCTTCCACTGAGGCTGAGTATCGTGCGTTAGCTTCTATCACTTGTGAATTACAATGGTTACATTTTCTGTTTCAAGATTTCCTGGTTCACTTTGAGCAGCCTGCATCTGTGTTTTGTGACAGCAAGTCTGCAGTTTACTTAGCGCATAATCCTACGTTTCATGAACGTAGCAAACACATTGAATTGGATTGTCACGTCATACGGGAAAAGATCAATTCAAAACTAATTCATCTTCTTCCTATTTCGACACATAACCAGTTAGCAGACATTTTTACTAAACCTCTTCATTCACCATCCTTGAAGAACACTTTGGTCAAGTTGGGAGTTTGTACCATCCACTGCCCAACATGAGGGGGGCTGTTAACTGATATCTTGCATATCACTTGTATATATATTTAATGGTTTTTTTCTTTTTTGTCCTTAGTGTGTGGATATTGTAATATAAGTAACCAATCACATTCTGATTTACACATTCAGTTATCAATAACAAACTTTCTGTTATCTTCTTCTTCTTCTTCTTGGATATTGCTTGTTTTCCATTTTCTCCATATGAGCATTGCTGTAATCTGTTTTACCACTGTACTGTTTCATATGGACATTGATACTTATGAAAACTCGAGTATAAATTAAATTATCTTGGAAATTTTCATCGATCGTATGCACTTCTTTTATACATATATTTGCGATAAGTATTGACCATATGACTAAATTCTAAATATGCATCAAATTATATCATTAACTTGTAATGTGGTTTTTTTATCTCTAACTTTATAAAGAGTGCACCTATTTAAATTTTGGCAATTGCTATATGCTGATTGGAAATTTCTAACCTTAATAGAGCAGAGAAATAGTAGATACTAGGATATTTTATTTATTAAAAGAAAGTATGTTTTGGTTTATGAGACTTGTATTTTTTGACATTAAGACTTAGAAATTATTTTATGTATGTATCATGAATTTAAATGTGAAAATATTTAAAGTCAGAGTTAAAATTAAAGATCTTTAAATTTTCGTCAATGCAATCAATAAAACTCCCACAAAGAACATAATTGCCAAACTATTATAATTCTCTAATGTGAATTCTAATGGAATTAAAACTTCAAACGACCTACACGCCGTTACTAAATGATATTGGTTAATTACCATGCAATATAAAAAAATATATATGTTTTGTATATTGTATATTAACTAAATTTATAACTGATTTAGGAAGTTCAATGCACCTAATTATTATAATTGACCTATACAAATCATATTTGTTACCGTGCCTATTATATATGTTAGAAATAATTTTGCTTGATGCAAATAGGAATTGGAATGTAATCAATATTCAAACATTCAATACCAATAGTTTGATTGTAAAATTTTGTTTCTTTTGTTTATTTTCAAAGTTAATTTGAGCTAAAAAAAATAATGTCGTGTTATGTAAATCGGTGAAAAGATAATAAATTAAAATTGAAATTTTGAAATTTAAAAGTATAGGTATTTTTATTACCAAAATAGTCAAATTTATTAAAATTCATGATTTTAAATTATGCAATTGAATCTTGATTCAGATTCTATAGGAAAAAGATCTTTGTATTCAATGAGACTCATTACTATAAGACATATAAAGATCATCCAAAGATGAATCATGATTTATATAGATGTCTGAATTTTGAGTCTAATGTAACTATTGTATACCGAGATGTGGAATTTTAAGATCCTTATCATAGAGGATAAGAAATTTGAGATTTCCACAAATGAAGAACCTCGTGAGGAAGGTTCTTCATGGATTGTCAAAATACAAATCGGAAGTTCGTCACTAATGTAAAATCTCGTGAGAAAGATTCTTCATGGATTGTTGAAAAACAACTCAGACTTAGAATAAGCAAGAGAGTCTGAAAGGCCAAGGATCTAGGACCGAACAAAATTGATAGTCAATTTATCTCTTTTACTAATGGAAGGAAATAGTAAGAATTTTGTTTGTAAGATTCATATTATTCTTCACGTGGAAGATTATCCTAAGACTTATAAGGAAGCAATGACTTCAAGGAACTCCTCTTGTTTAGAAGAAAATATCATAATGTGATGATAGATTAAACACCTACAAGTCTATATTATTGACCAAAGGTGCTTTAAATAAAAAGAAAATGTTTATCATTTGACACATATGGACTACTAGCAAGCACAACGAAAATTAGAGCATCGTTTGCATTAGCTTCTTTGCATAACCTTATAGTTCCTGAAAAGTATGTCAAAATAACATTCCTAAATATATATCCCAATGAGGAGATTTACATGGAAAACCTAGAAGGTTATGTAGAAATGAACAAAAAGTGTGCAAGTTTGACAAATCCGTGTATGGATTAAAACAAGCACCGAAACAATGACATCAAAAGTTTGACGTTGTCATTGTAAGGTTCACCAATTAAGGGGAGACACACAACTTAAGGGATACCTTTTAATCATTATCAAAATACGAATTCAAAGAGTGTGTCATCATAAAAAGGGGGAGATTGTGAGAAATGCATCTTATATCTAGTTCAATTTTGATGAAGACAAAGATTATCAAAGAAGAAAATGTTCAAAAGTGTCATGCACATCAATGATGAAGTTGATCAAGAAGGTTTAACATATAAATTTAATTAAAGATTTGAGGCAAGTGAACATAAATAAGGTGCACATTGGAAATTATAATATACTACTTTGTATTTCTCATAATTTCATCTCTCACTTCATCTAAAACCTTCTTGTATCATCATGCATGATTATCTAAAAACCGTCTTCATCCTATTCTTGTTACAAATGTTTATACACAAAGTTGTGTGAGAATATTGTGATATTCGTTTATCTCCATGTTGATTATATGATTGATCTTTAGAAATGAGATGAATTGAATTTTAGAAACAAAGAGGTTTCTAACTTCTACATTCAAGATGAATGATCTTGAACTAATTGACACACTTTGAGAAAGTGCTTGATAAGTTCAAACACTTACGCTTTAAGAAAGTGACCACTCCATTTGATCCTAGTGTCAAACTTCAAAAGAATGATGGAAGAGTTATGGCTCAATTGGAATATGCAAGCGCATGCAATATACTAGACCCGACAAAACATTTGCAATTATGAGTAAATTTTACTAACAAATCAAATTGTGAGCACTAAAAGGCCATCACTAGGAATTTCGGCTATCGTATGAAAACCAAAAATCGTGGTCTTAATTATGGTAGATTTTCTGCCATATTAGAAGGATATACCGATGCGAATTGGATATCGAGTGTTGAATATTATAAATTTGCACTTGGGTATTTACACCAGTTGGGGGTGAAATTTCTTGGAAGAGCAAGAAACAAATGCGGATTACTCTTTCAACCATAGAATTAGAGTTTGAAGCTTTTACTTCCGTTGGCGAAGAAGTTGAATGGTTGAGGGACTTTCTGTTGGAAGTTCCATTGACTATAGACAATGTTTCAAAGGTGTTGATACATTGCGGTAGTCAATCCACTTTACTTAGAGCATACAAAAAGTGTATAACAGAAAGTGTAGGCAAGTAAGACTCAAATATTCTTTCGTGAGAAATTTGATTAAGAATGTAATCATTTCATTTATATACGATTGAGCTATAATTGTCTTGATCCATTTACTAAAAGACTCGCCATAAATTTAGTAAAGACTACCTCGAGAGGTATGAGATTGAAACTCCTTGAATAAGAGTTCTGACAATGATAGAAACTCAATCTAAAGTGAACAAACCTTAACCTAAGATTCAATGGATAATAACAAAGTTGTTGATTTGGATGTTTATGCAACATTATGTGACAATGCAATATTTAGCAAAAGTGTTGCTGAAAGTGTGTTTCATCAAGGATCACAACCTTATGAAACAACACCAGTTTAGCCTATAAATTGAGCATTCCGAATTTAAAAAACAGATAAAAAAGTATATATTCTTCACACAAAATTCCAGATTTCATCTTCCCTACATTCGAGTTTTTATCGATCTTGTACAAACTCAAGTATATACTGAATTATCTTAGATATTTCTGCGTAGAAACTTTTCTGCGTAGAAACTCTAAGAAAATATAAGAGTGTTTGAAATACTATAAAAAAAAAAGTAATTTGTTCATGATTCTAACCTCAATTTATTTATTATTTAATGACTTTTTCTAACAACAAATACCCACTCATTCCTCACTAATTTAATTCCATTCAATTTTCAATGTATCAATATTTTAGATTGTGCACTCTAACTAATATTTTTTTATTATTCTCAAATCAATATTTCATTGTGTTTATAATAATAATAATAATAATAATAATAATAATAATAATAATAATAATAAATATGTTAACACTAGATAAAAATAATTTTATAAATTATATATATATATATATATATATATATATATATATATATATATATATATATATATATATATATATATATATATATATATATATATATATATATATATATATATATATATATATATATATATATATATATATATATATATATATATATATATATATATATATATATAAGTGAAATAATCGAATAAATCATTTATTACAAAACATATCAACATTTTAAAAAAAAAACTTATTAGAAAATATATCATAATTGTTTATTTGTTTGTCTTAACTCTTCATATCTTAAAGGAAAAAAAAGTAACAATTTTGATTGAAAATAAATATTAACAATTTCTTTTATCAAGGTTGGAATTGAAATGTTCTTAAATACGATAACATAAAAAAAGTGAATAAATTGATCACATAAAAAAATTGAATAGATTTTAACTCAACTAAAGAAATCAAACTAGAATTTTAAAAAAACGTGAATGACTTGATAAGAGATTTATTCCAACTTAATTATTCAATTTTAAGAAGATAGAATTATCGTCGAAATCTATCAAATCTCTATTATATATTTTCTTGGTTTTTTAAAAGTTTATATGTCAACGAGTTTTTCTTTTATTCCAATCTATTAGATTTCGACTCTCTATTATATATTTTCTCGGTTTTTTAAAAGTTAAGTATATATCAACGAGTTTTTCTTTTATTCCAATCTATTTTGAAAAAAATAAAAACTAAGAAAGTGAAGCAAAAGACGAAATAGCAACAGTTTAATTAAAGATAATGACATTCATTTAGGTATATCTTGAATTGTCACATTTAGTGGTTGGGGTTGATTTGTAATGCTGTATATCTATATATGGCCAAGTGGGAGTGAGTGTGATTTGATTCCATTGGATTAGAAGTGATAAGACCTAATCTTTGAAGCCTTGGAGATCGAAATATCATGGTTGGAAAATGGCCAACAAAACCTCTTAGTCTAAGACAATAAATAAAAAAGCAAAATAATACAATATTCTATAATTATAAAATTCATTTCTTTATATATATATATATATATATATATATATATATATATATATATATATATATATATATATATATATATATATATATATATATATATATATATATATATATATATATATATATAAAAATATTGAAATTTCACTCGTTAATAAATAAAATATAACAGATTATATATTAAATATTTTCTACTATGTAAAGAATATTAATGATAAAAGTAACTCACATTTTTTATAAGTTTATTGTTACAACAAATTATTTTAGTGATATATTAATAAGACCTTGAAATATTATAAATTTAATAATTTAACTATTTATTTTTTATTAATTTCTTTATAACCTTAAATTAATAATTAAATTGTTAAATTAAAAATTATTTTATTAAATTAATGATAATTAAGATGTTAGCAATAAAATCTTATTAAAAAGTTACTGAACAACCTAATTTAAAAAAAAAATCAAAGATTAAATTAATTATTGAAAATTTAAAAGAGTTAAAGTTAAAAAATAATAATTAAAGTAAAATAGAATTCTTTTATATTTTTTATATAAACCTCGTGTATTAAAAAATAAAAGATTACAAAGGAAGGGAAATAGGCCAAACTTTCAAAGGAACAAGAAGAAAAATTAGGAGAATCTATAGTTAGACATTGTCTAACTTGTTTTTAACTAGCTTGCTTCTAATAACTAAATGAGGTGTATGCCATCAAGTGAAAATATTAAGGGAAGTATTAAGGGATAGACCAAGATTAGCAAGGGAATCAACACAATGGTTTTCTTCTTTAAATATGTGAGCGATAACAAAGTTCATCGAGTTAGCAATGGATGTGCAATTGCTCCATCTATTGTTTAATTGCAAAGGAATAATGTGGTGATTTTTAAAGGCCAATGTAACTACTATAGTTAGTTTCAATCTAGAGAAAATTTCACCTTTTATTAGTTGCATGTTCAATACCGAGGATGATACCATAAGTTCAGCGTAAAGAGAGTTGTGCACCAAGGTTAGTGGTAAAACAATCAAGGTTACATTTGACTCGGGCAGGATTAAGAGTGCACTTTCTTAATTCGAGATTCGAGAAGTCTTAGGAGGATGAGATTGAACTTTGAAATCCTTGAAACTATGAAATCCAACATGGAAGGACCAATAGTGAGAACTTGGTTATACCGTCTATCAATGAAACTGATGAAATAGTGTTAGTGAATACAATGTTGATAGTTGTGGGCTTCAGTACCGACGTAACGAATGATGTCATAAAAAAGAATGGTTCATCACATCGATTTTTTAAACATCGAGGAATAAATTAATTTGCACATGGGTTTGAACCTCAACATCTGCATTTTTATTATTTATAAAACTATTCTCTCATACATCTCGGTTTAGAATAAAATCGAGGGGTAAGATAGATTGTTTTTTTAATTGAAATTCGTTACATTATTTACATAGAAAATAAATAAAAATAATTTGTTTACAAACTACAATGTTTACCTAGAATATTACATTGTTTACATAAAATATTAAAATAAAAATTAATTTATCCTTAGAGATCATATGTTGGATCTTCGACTCCTTGATATCTGGGCAAGATCAAATATTTCACCCTGCAGTTATTTGTTTCGGATATAAAAATACAAAAGAGTTAGAAAAAAAGGTTAGAAAAATAAATGATTTTTTGCTCAAATGAATATTTAAAAATGCAAACCTTGAACCCAAATAATTTTTTGCAGTATCAATCCATCATAGAAAACTCTTAATGGCAAAAGTTAAAGTGGAAGACGTAGATAGTTTCAAGTGTTTCATAACGTTTCTTTTTATTAATTATAGATATCATAAGGCCTTTATAATTGAAATTTTTTACGTTTCACGCGGATCACTAATGGTAGTGTCTTGAGCGTTGATAATCATGAAATGGACGGTAAAGATTTGTTTAAGGACGGTGATCAATATCTAAAATTTTCACGCTAAGTTATCCCCTCGATTTTGTTTAAAACTGAGATGAACATGATTTTTTTTTAAATTACATTGTTTACAGAGAATATAGAAAAATAAGGAGTTGTCTGTTTCAAATATTGCACGCATCCAATTTCTAGGAGTTATTTGTTTAAACCCTTGAATGCATCCAACTTCTAAAGGAATTATTTGTTCTAACATTAAAAAAATGTTTTTCTGCACTTGCAATCCATCATAAAAAACTTTTTCAAGCTTCTAAATACAACAACAACAACACTTTGTGAGATGGATCCAAAAGAATGATGTGTTCGGGTTTAGAGCGGCTACATATAAGTTAGGATTAGGGTAAAATATGTTTAACGAGTGCTTTTATAATAAATTTTGATTATCTTACCCTTCGGCTATTAAGGAAACCAATAGAATATATCATTTAGTTTACAAAAAAAATATAATAATAAAAAAATGGTTTTTGAATTGTTTTTCCACTCAGATTTTTTGAATAACCGAGATAATAAGTTGTTTGTCCGCTCGGTTTTGCTAAAAAATGAGGTAATATGTGGTTTCTTTTTCTAAAAGAAATAAATTATGACGTGCATTGGAATCATATTACTAGAATAGAAATGATTATCCATATTAAAAAATGTAACATATCTTTTGGATTTTCACGAAGGCGTTTGAGCTTCTCTGGTTGTTTCACTTCATATTCTCCACTTTATTTAAACATTATTCCTAGTTTCAATGTCCCATTTCCAACTCTTTGTGTCTTCAAACCTAGTTTCAAAGTCTTTTCTTCAAAAATGTCTTCAACAACCTTAGATGAAAATCTTTTGTTTGTGGATTTTGATGTCTTCAACAACAGTTGAATGATTACTTTGGCATTCATCATTGATCCATCTATATTAATCTAATTAAAGAGTTCTAGTTAAAGGTCTCTGTTGGGGCATCTGGTTATAATACTGAGTCAATCGAGTCTTATTTCAATGGCTCTCATATCACAATTACTCAGTCACTTATTGCTAAGACAATAAACTGTGAAAAGGAAGGTTGTTGTGTTAAAAATTATACATTCACCTAATTCATGTCAACTACAATAATCTCAGTTGTCCTGCTACTCTACTACCAATTGAAAAAGTTTTGTATCAACTTCTAGTGTCAAATCTCCGCCCAAGAGAGAAACAATTGGAAATGCTTATATGGGATGACAAGCATCTCTTGTTTTTCCTTACCAAGAACATCAGAGTTAATCTTCCTCTTACCATTTTTAACTTCTTAAAGGAAATGATAATCATCTCTAGGGAGGAAATGACTTTCCTCATACCATATGGAAGAGTTCTTTTTGAACTTTTCTCTCAATTAGAGATAGTTAATAGTGATACTATTGAAGTTGAATGAAGTCGGAATTTTGAATATGTGGAATAGTTATCTGTTGTCATGTTTTTAATTAATGAAATATTTTCTTTTATATTGTTGTCTATTCATTTTTATTGATAACAAGTTTTTTGAGAATTACTAATTAACAAGAAGGAAAAAAAAATTAACTAAGAAAATAAAGAGAAGATCGGAAGGCGCAAAGTGAGAAATCATTGAAAAAAACCTTAAATACAGTTACAGAGATTCAAAGCGTGTTCTCTTATAGCTATATTCCCTCTAATTGCTAAGTTGGAATTTGTTGGCATTTTGTGGTGACACATTATCCAAACAAGAGTTGAATTAGAAGGAGGGGTATCAAGCTTCCAAATAAGTTTGGTTCAGTCTTTGTTGGGAAGGGTGATGGAAAGAAAAGAGGGGTCATCTTTGAGGGTAAGCCAACCTGATATGGAGTGTATCCAAAGCAACTTGTCATCTTTTTGTTGTAGAGGAATGATTATACTAGTGATTGTTGCACGCATGCCTAAAAATAGAGAGCTAAGAGCAGTACAAATGTACCATTTGAGTTGATGATGTAGTCTTGCACATGAGATATGAGTTTTTGAGAGATGTGACTAGGAATGTGAAGGAAGACACTAAGAGTCTTAACATCTGACCTGCTGTTTGCCCAAAAATTGATCTTGCTACCATTGCCAATTTGTTATTTGGTATTGTTAGAAATGGTGTTAAAGTGAGACTTGATACCACTCTAGATTAAGGAGAATATATGATATTTGATATGCATGTTACCTCTAATCACCCTGCTTCTAAGAAATATGGCATATTGGTCATTTGAGTTAAGCATCTCCCAATATAACTTGATATTAGCTGGTTCATTACCCTGAGTGAAGGATCTTAAGCCCGAGCCACCAATGAAGATAGGTGAGCATATGGTTTCCAAGAAACTGTTACCAATTTATTGTTATGCAAGTCACTAGTCCAAGCCAAATTTTTGAAAATTCTCTCAAGGTCTTTCATCAAATAGATGGGCCAAATGCAGATAATGATGGAGCAGATTACCTTACTTTGAATGACATTTCTGATAAGTTGGATTCTCCATACAAAGGAAATAATATTAGCCTTCCAAGTGGCTAGCTTGATTTTAATTTTGTTAATGATGGGCTCAAAATGTATCCTTCTAGGTTTCCCTTTGAAAATGGGAACCCTAAGTAACGGAAAGGCAATGTTCCAATGTTAAAACCGACTAAAGCTTAAATATGACACAATCTAGATTGAGTTATTTACCCTCTATAGACGGTTGACTGATTAGGATCCATGATCTGGCTTGAGGTTTCTGCATATCTGTCAAAACATTTAGTGAGGACTTGAATGTTTGTATATGAGCCTGTACCGAAGAGCATAAAATCATCTGCATAAAGTGAATGAGAAAGAATATGTTTGTGCCTTGTTCCCTTTATTATCTCCAATTAGTTTCTCTCTACTAGTTAAGAAAAATCTAAGCCTTCTAGGTTGATATTAATTGAGATGGAAAGCTCTGAAGAGTTCAAAATTGTTTGAATCTTGTTGCAAAATTTTGAACAAAAGCCAAATTTCATAAGAACTTGAATAAAAAAGCTCCAATCCAATGTATCAAAAACCTTGGTTATGTCAATCTTAATTGCAAGATTTCCATTAAGGGATTGTTGATGTAACATGTTCATTTCTTCTAAGGTGAGGCAGATGCGATCCTTAATATTCATGTTGTAGACAAAACCTCTTTGTTCTTTAGAGATCAGAGTGGGAAGGATTTGGGATAGCCTATCAGCTGGTACCTTGGATATTTTATTGAGTTTGAAGTTGGCCATGGAAATTGGTCTACATTGGCACAAGGTATCAACATTGCTGGTTTTAGGAATGTGCACCACATTATTATAGTTCATGTTTGAAAAATATAGTTGTTGATGAAGAACTCTATGACAAAATTGCAAACATCCAAATTGATTATAATCCATTACTTTTGGAAGAATAATCCTCCATGACAATCATGGCTTGGAGATCTATCTTTGTTAAAATTGAACATTGCAACTTTTATTTCATCATGTTAGGGATTCAGTGTAAGCATATTATTGATGTTGTCAATGATGAGGTGAGGAATGACTTCACCAGTTAAATCATTGTCTTTGGTGACTAATGACGTAGTGAATAAGGTATTATAGTAACTAGTAACATAGTTAGAAATTCTACCAGGATCAGTTTCAATTGTTCCATAAATTTTCAGAGAAACCATTTTTGTATGCTTGCTTCAATGTTGTTGTCTTGTGGAACAAGGCAATGTTTCTATAGCCATTCTTATGCCATTTGATCATGGCATTTTCATGCCAGAACATTTCCTCCATGGATAGGGCCTATTAAAGAACAATTTTGGCTTGCCTCTCACTATTCAACATTGTATTAGAGCGGCCCTGGTCATTGAGCTTGGATTGAATACTTTCCATATTGGCATTTGCCACCTTGACATGGTCGAGAACATTGCCAAAACTAGTAGTATTAAAAAAAATTGATCCCTCTTTCAACATTTTAAACATAGTACTTAAAATGTGCATAAGGCAACCGAAAATTTAGGTGCTCCAAATGTTTTGAATTATTTTGGAGCATTCCTTGTGGGAGGCCCGCATTTTAAAAATCTGAAAGTTAGAATTATATTTGAGGTCTTGAGATTGTAAATCTATAAGCATGAGGGTGATAATCTAATTTTAGTCTAGTTCGAGTTGAGCCAGAGAGAGTGGAACAAAAGAAGAGACTAAATTGACTATAAATTGCCATGTCAAATCTATTTTTAGTGAATTGAGTTTCATGCCTGCCATTTGCCCAAGTGAAGTTGTTTCCCTTTGTTGGTAAGTGGGTGAGGTTTAGGCTAATTGACCAATGAAAGAAATATTCCTTTGGGATTTTAGCAGGTGTGTATGAACCTCTACATTCATGAGATCCAATTATGTAGTTGAAATCACCAATACAACTCCAAAGAAAATTAAGATTGGATTGGATGTGATAAAGATTTGCCCACAAGGATCTTTTTCTAAGGTAATCTAGGGAAGCATAAACTCCACTATTTGCTAAGGTTTTGTTATTGCTTAGAAAAAGGAAGGTGAATTATTGATCATCAATATTGATTACATTAGGGTTGATGTGGTTGGTACAAAGACACTAGAGATTTGGGGGAATTTTTTTCTATTGTTAGTGGCAAAAAGTTCTAGTCCTAGTCTGTGAAACCAATTATAGGGAAGATTGACGTGGTACATCCATGATTCAGCAATGATGCAAAAATTAGGTTTGTAATTCTTTATTAATTTCTTGAGAACTAGTCTAGTGGGGGATTTGGTTAAACCCCTAACATTCCAAAAGATGCAGATCATTTTTATAATCGAAATGACCAACTTTTGACCTAGTGCCATAAATGATTTTGTGAATAAAAGTCTTGGATTTCTTCCTAGGAGTAACTTTTGTGAAAGGTTCATCTGAACTTATGGCTACCTGAAAAGAGCCTGGTGTGTTAGCCTCAGTCTGCAAGTTATCATTCTCTGGTTCAATATCTTAAAGATTGGCCCATGACTTCTTGAGGAAAGTCACATCTTTGTTGACCTCATTAGGAATGGTATGCAAAATATGCTGAGAATGGTTTATCTAGGTGGAATGAGCTCTTAATTCAGTATCTTATAAATTTTCTAATTGAGTGGCATCAACAAAATCAGAGTTAGAAGGTTCATCTTATCATCATTAAGAGTAGAGGTTTCAGGATTCAAATTGTTTAATCTAGTTACTTCAACTGAATGAGAGTTGTTTTTAACACATCTGCACTCCTGTCATTGGGAGAAGGGGCATGTGTTTCTAAATCTTCTTCAAACAGTTTTTCATTGTTGTTAAGGGCGGATCTTGGAGGAGTGATAGTTGGATCATTCATAGGGATGTCTTTTATTTTAAAAGCATTTTAGTTTGTTGTAAATGGTGTATCTTGTATATTCTTGACGATTTCAGGTTGGTTTCTATTATATATCACAACTTGAAATAGTTTCTTGGTTAGTTCTTGGTATGGGATACTCTATGCACCTGCATTAAGTTTTCTACATTTAAATTGTGAGTGTCCAATACACATACAATGATTGCGAAATTCAGGAATGTTTTCATAGTCTATATCAACAAAAAAAGGCAAAGTCAGATCTTTCAACCAAAACACGGTAGATAGGGGATTTCCTTCGATAAATATCAACAAGTATCGTAACATAGTGCCCGAATTCCCTATCAAGTTTGGGTTTGTTAGTGAACTTATCATCACAAATATTAATTACTACATTGCTAATAATTGTAAACAACATTTTTGGTCACTAACATTCTTGAGCCAAACTAATTTTTTAATCCAAACCTGAGCTGAAGAATATGGTTTCACATTATAATTGAAGTCCCTGGTCCAAGCAAAGAGTTTTAACAATCATGGGTTTAGATTCCATGAACTTATTGACCTAACTTACTAAGAGCCCTCAAGTGATTAAAAGGAAAGCTCATATTATCCTTTTCCAAGTGATTTGATTTCCCATTTTCCCAAAGAGTTCCAAAAAGGCATTAACTTACCATGCAAGGCACCACCTTTTAGATTAGTTGTTCCTTTAGGCCATATGATTCTCATGTGCAAGTTATGTTTCCAGGCCTCTAAGCTAGATTGTTAATCATAATTCAGTATAGTGATAGCCACTCTATCACCTTTGATCACCGGTTGTGGGATTTGAGAGCTTGGAACACTACAAAAGAAAATGCAAGTTGTGTCGGTTGAAATGTAGCATTGTGGCGGTTTCAACTACCCCAGTTTACACCATATTTTGGCTGCCACGAGAAATTAAGACGGTTTCGCATTAACCGCCACAATATACGTAACTATAAACTGACAATCTTGTTTTTAAATAACGGCAATGTAAACCGACACAAATTCTATTATCAAATAGAAATAATATATAATTGAGGCAGTTAAAACCGCCATAATTTGCATTCTTTGAAATTAAAAAAACACTACCAATAGGATTTTCCTTCTTGTGAATTGAAATATTAAATATAGATATGTTAATATAAGTAAAATTTATATTGCTCATAAGTATGATGTGTGAATTTGTTCAACTAACATATTAGAAAAATCAAACCCAAATGAACAACCGTTAAAGAAAAACACATGATTTATCTTTCTTTTTTCTTTTACTTAGGAGGCTGCAAAACAACCTTAATTCCAGCATCAAACACAACCTTCACATTCTAATATATTGAAACTATACTATGGTTATAATGAGTATATATAATAAAATATATATATATATATATATATATATATATATATATATATATATATATATATATATATATATATATATATATATATATATATATATATATATATATATGCATTAAAAGTAATTATAACCTATTGAGTCTTGGAGATGCATTCTAAGTACACAGCTGCACCAATTGCCAATTTTCATTTTCATCATTGAAAAATTCCCATTTTCATAATAGAGCATTCATTTGAATATTTCATCATTGAAGAATTCCAAGAGAGTCAGCGACGTGGATTGAAATTGTTGAGAATGTGTCAAGTGTGAGTAGTGTGGATAATAGTCCCATATTGGTTGATAATGTGAAGACTTGAGCATTTATAAGTGAGAGAACCCACTCACCTATTACCTTAAGGTTTTAGGTGAATATGTGGTGTGTCTCTCAAAGGTGTTGCTCTAGAAAAGGAAGTCCCACTATGTTCAATGCTCCATAGTGAAAAATCTGCCCCAACAAATGGTATCAGAGTCGGGTTTCAGAAAGGGATCAGGTTACTTGTATCGAAAGTCAACAGCGCCAAGAGGGTGAATAAGAAACGTTCCGTTGAAGAGTGTCAACGATGCCAAGAGGGTGAATAAGAAAAAACGTTTCGTGCGATACAAGAGAAGTAAGTAGAGCTTTCACTTGAGGGGGAGCATTGTGGACTCACACTTGAGGGGGAGTGTTAAGAATGTGTCAAGTGTGAGTAGTGTGGATAATAGTCCCACATTGGTTGATAATATGGAGACTTGAGCATTTATAAGTGAGAGAACCCACTCACCTATTACCTTAAGGTTTTGGGTGAATATGTGGTGTGTCTCTCAAAGGTGTTGCTCTAGAAAAGGAAGTTCCACTATGTTCAATGCGCCCTAGTGAAAAATCTCCCCCAACAAAAACTAATAAGGGTATAACGATCAAGTCCTGAACACATGTAGGGTAATGGTGGAAGATAGTAAAAAGGACAAACCATTGTTCCCATAGTTATATAACTATTTTTATTTTATTTTGGAAAGGATATTCACGGAAAAACCTAACATGTTTTCCAACTTTGGGCAGTTTCCTTATCAGAGTCTCAACAACATTTCTTGTGATTGTTACTTTCTGTTGTTGTGTATCAACTATTGTAGTAAATGCTTCTGCAATGCAAAACCAGAAAATATGAATCAGAAATAAAAACACAGAAATTAAACACAATACTAACACAGCTATATATATATATATATATATATATATATATATATATATATATATATATATATATATATATATATATATATATATATATATATATATATGTCTGACATGAACACATTGAATCTGAGATATCAGGTGCTACATTGTACATGCTAGAGCTCATAATCATACAATTGTTTAGTGGTAAGAAAAATAAAAGGAAACGATAATGGTTTTGGGTTTATAACAAGTAAAATTTCAGTGTTAAATATTTCCATGCATGACAAGAAAAAGAAGAATAAGAACAAATGAAGTGCCATCAATATTTTGTAGAACATTCTTTACTTTTCTTCTGTCACCTCCACAATGGATATAAAATAAAAGTTTAGATTATAAAATAAAAGAGAACAAAATATAACAAAAAAGAACTTGTTATTAGGGTCTGATTTTTTGGGTTGAGTAAGTTGAGTTGAGGGAATGGGTGAGAATAAGGGTGAATTAGAAACTTTGAAATAAAAAATTAAAGTGAGAATGAGAAGAAGTTGGAAAGATGAATGACTATGAAAGTAAAATCCAAATTTGAGGGAAATACGGTAAAGGGGTTATGATTGGTTGCTTTTCAAATGGGTGATTATAGGACCAACCATGGGAGAAAGGGATTGATTCAATTCAAGGTTAGGGTTTGGTGAACATGATTGGTGTTTTGACCGGAGCTAAACATGTTTTTTCAATTATCAAAATTTCAATATTTAAAGAGACTAATAATATATTTAATCATATTTATTAAAATAATAACTAATATTCAACAAATATTTAAAAAATCATCAGATAATAAGAATAATTCTATAAAAATATTATATTTTTTCATTTAAATACAATCCTCTCTCTCTCTCTCTCTCTCTCTCTCTCTCTCTCTCTCTCTCTCTCTCTCTCTCTCTCTCTCTCTCTCTCTCTCTCTCTCTCTCTCTCTCTCTCTCTCTCTCTCTCTCTCTCTCTCTCTCTCTCTCTCTCTCTCTCTCTCTCTCTCTCTCTCTCTCTCTCTCTCTCTCTCTCTCTCTCTCTCTCTCTCTCTCTCTCTCTCTCTCTCTCTCTCTCTCTCTCTCTCCAATGAGATGACATTGAGACAAATATACTCTAGATCCAAAGATTCACCCTTAAGTTAGCCTTTAAATTCTTTTAAGTCATATATCTAAAATGTTTTTATAACACAAATATATTAAAACATAAATGGTATTATTTATGGCATAAATTATAAATCACTTTTGATAATTTCACAATTTTAAAAAAAATTATAGTTATTGTTCTTAAGCGGTCCAAAGCCCAAAAAACCAAGGTCCAATTTACTCCAAATGACCTAATATATAAAAGTCTTTACATATGATATACAAGATACATTCGATCTCTATTTTTTAGTACACTCATCTTAAATTTTAAACTAACTTGAACGTTAAAGTGCTAACCTTGCAGATCCTGTTAGAATTAATTTATTTCGGAAATTTGTTATTATAGGGTATTTTAGTATTTCTCCTAAAGTCCCACTTGTATTTAAGCAAGTGAGTAGTGTGAACAAATTATACCTTTATTCTTTTTGCAGTGTATGTGTGCATTTTTCTGTGTAACTATTTTAAGAGTAATGGAAGTTTGTTATTATTTTCTCTTCTCTCTCTTATTTCCATTATTCATCTTTATCACCTTGTGTACCAGCAATTGGTATCTAGAGCTCCAGTTCAGATCCACAGGGAAACACCATTCGAAACATGAGTGAAATGGTGAGGCGGTGTGTGATTGATTTTTGTTCGGAGAATTCATGTTGAACTTCTAATCAGAAATGTAACAGAGTCACATATCTTGATTCTATGGGATTGGAAAAGACTGTGTTTAGGTGATATCTTAGTGTATTGTAAAAGGTTTAAAATCAACGGAAATGGTAATATGAGTACCAAGCTTCCAGTGTTTAATGGCAAGAACTGGAATCGTTGGACGATTCAGATGTGTGTGTTGTTTGGAGCTTAAGATGTTCTTGATCTCATCAATGATTGTTAAGTTCAGGTTGCACTTCTAAAAAATGCAACAGATGCGCAGAGAAATGCTCAACGTGATCTGAGAAAATCGCTTATTCGACGACGGCGAAAGTTGCGTGGGACACACTGGTGTGGTGCTACAGCAGTGATGCATCAGTGAAGAAGGTGAAGCTTCAGTCTCTATATAAGCAGTATGAGAATCTCAACATGAAGAACAATGAGAATGTGCCTGACTACACCTCCAGAATGACTCTGATCACAAATGAGATGAAGTCGTGTGGAGAAACTCTCTCCAAAGAAAGTATCATTGAGAAGGTACTTAGATATCTTACTCCTCAGTTTGACTACATTGATGTAGAAATTGAACATTCTAAGGATCTGAGCACCATGAGAATATAAGAGTTGCAAAGCAGTCTAGAGACGCAAGAGTTGCGCCTGATTGAAAGAACTTATGAGAGAGAGGTATAGTAGGCTCTGAAAGCTTCTTTTGTCAAGAAAAACCAGAAGCAAACTTGGTCAGAAGCCAAGAAAAGATATGGTAGGTATCAGAAGTCATAAACCTCAACTTCTGGGAGTCATAAGGGAAAGGAGAAGTATGACAAGAGAAAAGTTCAATGTTATTGTTGTAAGAAGTTTGGCCACTTTGTTGCAGATTGTTGGTCAAACAAAGAGAGGAAATCTGAAGAAGAGAAAATAGCCAGAAGTTCTGATAATGAACATGTGCTATTAATGGCTTCTGATTCTGATAGTACGTCTCTAGAAGACTGGTGCTATATGGATACTGGTTATTCGAACCATCTTATTGGAAATAAGAAATGGTTGGTTGATTTTGACTCTGGGAAGAGAACCAAGATCAGATGTGCTAATGATAAGTATTTGAATGCTGAAGGAATGGGGAAAGTTAGAGTGATTCTGAATATTGAAAAATCTGCATTAATTCAGAATGTCTAGTACGTTCCTGGCATGAAGAGTAATTTGGTGAGTGTGGGTCAATTAATTGAAAAAGGATTTTCAGTTGCCATGAAGGACACTCTTTTGAAGTTGTATGATTGTAATCAGAAGTTGATTATGGAGTCAGAAAAGGGAAGGAATAGAACATTCAAGGTGAATTTTAAAACTGCAGACTCTTAATGCCTTAGCGCAACAAATGTTGTGAAGGAATGTGAGTGGTGGCACAAAATATTTGGTCATTTGAACTTCAGAAGCTTACGGCATCTGAATTCAAATAAATTGATATGTGGAATTCCTGCAATTTAGAAACCAGAAAAGTCATGCAATATGTGCATGAGAGGGAAGCAACCAAGACTGCCATTTGCATCAGAAGTAGCTCTAAGAGCAAAACATGCTTTAGGAGTAGTGCATTCTGATGTGTATGGACATTTCCAGAATCATCACTAGGAGTAGGCATGGCAACGGGGCGGGTCGGGGACGGTTTTTACCTCCCCCAAACCCAAACCCAAACCCCCAAACAATCCCCATTCCCCGCCCCAAACCCAAACGGGGATGGAGAATCAAAACCCAAACCCGTCCCAAACGGGTTCGGGTTGGGTCCGGGTATCCCCGCCCCTCCACCATTCATTTAGTGAAATCAATTTTTTAAATAGAAATATTTATTTTTCCAAAATAAAATTACATTATAAATAATAAAATAAAACAATCTAAAAAAATTCCATACATACATTTCAAATATTTTAAATAATAAATTCAAACTAAAATATCAAAACATTAACCACATATTTAATACTCTAAATATTCAAAAATAAATAATAATGTACATAATGAAATAAACGGGGCGGGTGCGGGGACGGGTTCGGGGTGGGTACTAGTGCCCCCATTACCCGACCCATCCCCATATTTTAAAATCGGGGAAAACCCAAATCCGAACCCAAACCCAGTCAAAGCGGATTTTCCCCGTCAACTTCGGGGCGGGTTCGGGTTGGTACCCGCGGGTATGGGTTATGTTGCCATGCCTAACTAGGAGGGAATAAATATTTTGTGTCATTTGTGGATGAGTTCACAAGGATGATATGGGTATCCCTTATAAAGTTTTAACACGAGGTATTTGTTGAATTTAAGAGATTCAGAATCAAGGCTGAAGAACAGAGTGGTCATACTATGAAGATTCTCAGAACTGATGGTGAAGGTGAGTATAACTCTACAGAGTTCAAGAAGTTCTGTGAGGAGAATGTAATTGAGCATGAAGTGACTACTTCATATACTCCTCAACACAATGGTCTTGCTAAAAGGAGAAACTGAACTTTGCTTGATATGACAAGGAGCATGCTGAATGAGAAGAAGCTTTCTAACACTTTGTGGGAAGAAGTTGTTGCCATTACATCATATGTTCTCAACAGGTGTCCAACCAAGAAGCTGAAGGAAATTGTTCCTTTTGAGAGGTGGACTAGAGATAAGCAAAGTGTGAGTCATTTTAGAGTATTTGGTTATGTCTGTTATAAACACATTCCAGATGCTACTAGAAAGAAGTTGGATGATAGAAGCAAGGTGATATTACTGGTGGGGTATCATAGTACAGATGCTTATAAGCTTAATTGTCCATCCACTAATAAGGTTGAAGTCAACATAGATGTTGTTGTGAAAGAGTCAGAAGTATGAGATTGAAGCAAGTCTTAATCCAACTTTTGTGCAAAGTTAACTTCTAAAGATATTGATTCTGATGCTGAAGATGAGTCAGAGCCTGAAAATGATTCTGAGAGTGAGTCAGAATCAGTAAGCGAGACTGATTCTGAGGAAGAATCTGATTATGATCCAGATTTTGATGGTGATTCAGATTCTCGTGGTAGTCCAAATTCTGGAAATATTCCAGATTCTGAAGGTGGTCATGCTTCTGAAGTTAGTATTTATGGAGTTCCAACATCTGATATTGTTCCAGAATCAGAAGGTTCTTAACAAGCTCAGAGGCCACAATGAATCAGAAACATTCCGAGAAGGTTTGCAGAGTTTGACATGCTGCAAGATACTGAAGTAGATTCTGAATGGGAAGTTATTCAGTGTGCCATGTTAGTAGACTTTGAACCCGTGAGTATAGAAGAAGCTCTTAAGTATAAAGTCTAGCTAAAGGCCATGAAAGAAGAACTTGATTCCATAGAGAGAAACAAGACTTGGAAGCTGACAGAACTTCCAAAGGACAAGAAAGTCATCAGCATGAGATGGTTGAAACTAAAACCAGATGGATCAATTAGAAAACACAAAGCAAGGTTAGTTGTGATAGGTTTTCTGCAGAAACTTGGGTTAGATTACTTTGAAGTGTTTGCGCCTGTAGCAAGACATGAAATAATTAGGTTGGTGATTGCGATAGTTGCTAACAGGAATTAGCCTTTGATGGATTTAGATGTGAAATGTGCATTTCTGAACGGTCCATTAGAAGAAGAGGTTTATGTCTCACAACCTCCTGGATTTAAGAAAAAGAATCAGGAGGGGATGATGTACATATTACACAAAGTCTTGTATGGATTGAAGCAAGCCCCTAGAGCCTGGAATCGAAAAATTGATTTATTTTTCAAGAAGCAGGGATTTCATAAATGTGAGATGGAGTATGGTGTCTATGTTCAGCATACTTCTGAAGGCAATATGATTCTGGTATATTTGTATGTTGATGACATATTGCTAACAGGAAGTTGTAAATATGAGATAGCTAAGTTTAAGAAGGAGCTGATGAATGAGTTTGAAATGACCGATTTAGGATATATGCTTTATTTTTTAGGGATGGAGATTATGTACTTTGAGAAATACAAAATTTTGAATTAACTGGAATATGAACTTGAGCTTTTAAAGAGGTTTGAGCTGCTAAATTGTAAAGTTATTGTCACACTTGCTGATACAAATCAGAAATTGGATTCGGATCCTGATGGTGATGATGTAAATGTGACGACGTTCAAGCAGTTGGTAGGGTCTCTAAGGTATTTGTGCAATACCAGACCTGATATTTGCTATGCAGATGGAATGCTGAATAGGTTTATGAGTAAACCGAAGTGGTCTCATTACCAAGTTGGTGTCACAATTCTGAGGTATATAAAAGGAACTCTGAAGTATGGAGTTTTGTTCCCTTCTGGTGCTGAAACTGGATCAGAACTTCTTAGTTACTCTGATTCTGATTGGTGTGGAGACAAAGTTGACAGAAGAAGTACTTCTCGATACTTGTTTAAGTTTATGGGAAGTCTTATTTCTTGGTGTTCCAAGAAGCAAAAAGTTGTTGCTTTGTCAACCTGTGAGGCAGAATATATTGCAGGTGTTGTGACTACATGTCAAGTTGTGTGGCTTCTGAATTTACTGCAAGATCTAAAGATCCAGGTAAACAAGCCTCTGAAGCTGATGATTGATAACAAGTCTGCAATCAATCTTGCAAGAACCCAGTGTTGCATGGGAAAAGTAAGCATATTGAGACTAAGTGTCACTTTCTGAGAAATCAAGTTCAGAATTGAGTGCTAGAAGTTGCGCATTGTAGCACCCAGAAGCATCTGGCAGATGTTTTGATGAAGGCGATCAAGACTGATCAATTTCACCGCTTGAGGGATGAAATTGGTGTTGTTAGTTTTGGTTAAGCTGAATATGAATTAAGGGATGGTGCTAGAATTAATTCATTTCATAAACTTGTTGACAAAGTTTGTTAGAGGGTATTTTAGTATTTCTCCTAAACTCTCACTTGTATTTAAGCAAGTAAGTGGTGTGAATAAATTATACCTTTATTCTTTTTGCAATGTTTGTAGGTATTTTTCTGTTTAACTTATTCTCTCTTCTCTCTCTTATTTCCATTGTTCATCTTTATCACCTTATGCACCAACAAATCTATCTCGCGCTAGATCAGCATCACGGATTCAGGATTCATCACTGTCGATATACACTTAATTCTGATTCTACAACGGAACAACTATATATATATATATATATATATATATATATATATATATATTTATATTAGTCTTTAGTAATGATGTAAAATAACTTAAGATAGAATGGAGCAAGTTTTTATTCTCTTTCTTTTCATTGGTTATTATTTAATTTATGGTCAGAAAAGATAATTGCCAACTCATGGTACATGTGATAAGAATTAAAAGCATGTGGTAGAAGCTGCACACACATCTTTTGGTAATAATGTGCAATGCATGCAAGCTTCACTGTATTGGCTAAGTGGGGCGGTTTCACTGTGTTGTATTATGCCCACTCTTTCTTTTGACTATTTTATTTATGCTATATATCATTTTTTTAAATTACTTCATATTTATTTTTAAATTATCCACATAATAGGTATGTTTCTTTGGGCCAAAAGAAGATAATTTTGCCGACATCGATTATTTTCTGATTCAATATTCAATATTATCCGCACGCAATACACGTGAAGAGTTTCAAATACTCCTGGTATATATTGACTATTTTTATTATTAAATTCTATTTTAATTTATATTATTTTTAATTTTTTTCACTATTGAGTGTTAAAATATTAACATTTTCGTGTATAATACGAGACACAATTTCATCACTTCAAAATAATACTACAAATCAAAAGTCAATTTAAGTATTGTTTAATAAAGAGGAGTACTTTAATTTGGGTCAAAAGAGAAAACAATAGTACACTTAGGTAATGTATAGTTTACTATTGATCTTCTTTCTCTTAGTTTAATTTTATGAAAAGAAGACTAACTTTATTCCTCTTAATTTTTTATTAAGAATAACCAAATAATTGTGGTAACTTTATATGACAGCAATTAATTAAGGAACATGCATGCAAGTGAATGGTGATGATTATGCAATTTCTCTATCATGCGTTTCGATATGTGATTGGTCCAACCTTAATTATATATGCTTAATTTTTTAGTGTAACCCTAATGCAACAACACATGCATCTTCCTGATATTCAGTCCAAGTAGAAGTAAAAGCATCTTCTATAATTTTGCAACTAATCATACTTTCATAATTATATATTTTCGAGAAGGGTGATGTTGGAGAAAAGGAAGAGGAGGGGTGTATAACTAAAAAGGGCTGTGAATGCCAATTCCGAATAGCAATTGCCAAAGAAAAAGAGTTGGGCCAACCCACTTATATATAGTAGTTAGTTTCTGTCCAACCTAATACATTACAAAGGGGCCTTTTCAAAATTGATGGATATTCTCTATACCCCTACATATGGTCTTTTCAACCCCACAAAATTAAAATGGAAAAAAATATCTTACAATTATTTTATTTTTTTAAAATATGCTTTTGAGTTATGCTAATATACATTTTTTGTCATTCTAAAAGTACCATGTGTAATTTCCACTAATATACAATTTTAAGTTGAAATTACAATTGATAACTTGTGAATAATGTAATATTCAACATTAATCACAAGTTCATTAAATATAATTTAAGCTTAAAGACAGAAAATATTTTTGTGTAAATTAAAATCGGAGTTTAGTATATTCAACATGATCACGCGGATAGAAAGTCAAAAGCCAATACAACAAACATAAATTTAAATAATTTCATAAGGCATGTTATGTGGTGGAACAATGAATATATACGTCAGAGGAATTAGCTCTTTGGCGCGGTAGTGAGATCTTCTGGTTTGTGTGACAAAGCGGGAAATGGGAGAGAACATACAAGATTAGCATTCCAACGTCTAAATCAGTTAAGTTTCAGAGATATAGTTTTGAAGTTTGAATGAGATCATGCATGCACCAAACGTGCAGAGAGGTTTACATACGTCCTTTGGTTGAAACCGCATGCGTCTAATTTGGCATGTGATATGGGGAGTGGTATGATCACATCTAACTGTAAGAGATATTTTGGAGGCTTGTGATCGGGTACCATGTGTCTCAATGAAGCTATTTGTGTTCACCCATCTTACATGGTAAGGTTGTGGATTTGGACTCCATATTTGGACTTGTCGCTTTGGGTTTTTGGCCTATCAAGAACAGTTGACCCTATGTCCTTTTTGTTGCATCGCAGCGCGATAACTGAGGTTACGCGACCACCCTATATCCGCCTTGTGCTCCCCGGGTGAGCCTTTGTTCTACAAAGATAGAATTGGAAAATTCTAGTGAGTTAGGGTAAATAGCTTTAAGAACATGCACATTAAATGAAAGTCTCGTCACTGAAATGTTTCATAGTGTTATTCCTACCTATGGCTTCAGGTGGCTAGGGTAAGGAGTGAAAATGCTATTTAGAGTGTTGGAGTGTACTTGGGTGTCATGGCAATCTCAAGGTTGATTTTCCACTGCTAATTTCATCTTGTAAGCTTTGTTTCATTTTAGGCAAAGATTCACCCATTTTATCTTCTTATATAAGGGTGGCCACTTATTATGAGTGATTCTTTTTCATTTTCTTGCGTAAAAGTTTCACCTTTCACAAATTCATGTCCATTCTTATTTGGGAAACAACTACGTTTGTTTAAATTTTTCATCTACTTCTTCTTACTCGTTTTCAATTTCCTCTATCGTTTATAAGTTTCTTGGACATTACGGAGGTTGCTTGTGGTTTTGATTTCCCTAAAGTACTTATGGTAAGCCCATAAACAATTGAAAATATCTAGTGTGTCTTGAAGGTTCATGGTTATGTTGAGTCTTGTATGGCTATGAACGGCCAAAAACATGGTGATGATGATGAACATGTTCTATAACTCATGGTTGTGATTTTTTGCTTGTTGACAGTGATGAGGAGATGATGCTAATAAAATCTTGAACTTACTATTGACGTTGGTCAATATCCCTTGAGTGGAAAAGGAGGTATATGGCATACATTTTGTCTTCTAATTGTCCAGTTTTCCATTTAGAGCCTGACGATTCCTAAAGTCGATTGGTTTTCAGGGGGTAATTAAAGGGTGTCACCCACCTAATACGTTCAATTATTCCTGTTTAACAAAGGGCCGCAAACAACAAAAGATGTTCATGCCAATTTCCAATGCCTGGATAATACAACCAGGAGATAGGCGATGGCCAAAATGTCTTACCAGTTTCATTGGGCCACTATTATACTTTTCATTAATGCTTATGATTGAGGTGAAATGTTGGTTCCGAATAACACGAGGAGGGAGAGAAAGAGAATCTAAAGAAGTAATACAACATAATCCTACTTGAAAGTGAAAGTATTTAGAAGGGGCTAGGTGAAGTGAAGGAACAATTGGCTTCTTCTAAGAATGAAGTGGAGGGGTGTGGTACCCTTTTTGTTCTTATTGTTAAGGTTAAACTCCAAGAGGGACATCCAAAGAAAAAGAAGTTTCACTGGCCATGGTTGAAAAATATATGACTGGCATATGGGATTCCCTCAATACCTCAAAGAAGAAGGTGACAGAGTTGGAGGCCGCCTTGGATAAGAAGAAGTAGGCGTGTTCCAAGGAAGTGAAAGCCTGTGAGAAACTGTAGAAGGAACTTGAAGACTGCATCAACTCAACATCACATATCATGTGGGCTTCCTTTGATAAAGCTCTAAGTCAGGTCTAATTGTTTTTCCCAGAAGTGAAGATTCCTCGGGAACAACATGACACAGAGAAGAAGGTCATGTAAGAGAAGTTGATCCCCCATAAGGATTGAATTTATTTATGTTTAATCATTATGTTTGCTTTGTTGTATTTGTGGTGTTGGCCTCAACCTTTTATAACCTTCAATGAATATTAAATAACACATTTTGTCATTAGGAACGAATTCCTTTTTATTATTGTTAGAGAAACTTTATTTTCATGATGCCTCATTGAATGATTTTATTTCATTGTTATGCATCCTTAATGATTTTATTTCATCATTGTGTATCCTTAGTGATTTTGTTTTATCATTTGCATCATGAATTAATTTATTTCATCATCGTGAACCCTGAATAATTTTGTTTCACCATTATTTTAATGTCTTTGGGGATATCTCAAGGGCCAATAGTTTGATCCCCTTTAGGGCTCCACCGCCTGCGCTCTAGAGTGACTAGCTACTAATAAGGGGTGTCTTATTTGACGTTTTTCCGTGTTTCCTTAGAAATTTTGGGTTGGGTGTGCTCCGTTTTTCCTTGAAAAAGAAATTCACACACAACATTGTAAAAAATCAATTTATTATCAACTTCAATAAAATTTCACTTTTGTAGTTAGATAAACTAGATATAGGTTAGTTGAAGTGTCACTTTAACTTGGTGGTGTTCCATGTCCCAAAGATGAGTTTTTTGGCTAGAACTCAATGGTGTACTCTCTAGTGCTCGTGATGCACCGGACTCGATATGGACCTCCCCAGTTGGAAGTGCACTCTCTAGCTTTTCCTCTAACGTCAATTCTTCTCAGCATGAGATCGTCGAGTTGGAAGTTCTGGGATTTAACCCGCTTATTGTATTTGGCTACTACAACTTATTTCATGGTGGTGCTTGTGAGGGAGTCCAAAATATTATTTTCTAAGAGATGTATCTTCTCTCTAATGGTATGCATGTTGTCATTTTCTAACCAATGGTATGCTGTCCTCGAGCTAAGCTCCCTTATTTTGTCTGGGAAGATGACCTAGGTTCCATAAGTGAACCTGAATGGCATTTTTCCAGTCGTTGAATAAGGTGTAGTTCGATAAGCCCGGAGTACATGTGGGAGTTCTTCTACCTTATTCCCCTTAGAGCCCTCAAGTTTTCTTTTTAGTCATATTAGAAAAACCTGGTTAACGACCTCTACTTGCCCATTTGTTTGAGGGTGTTCTACTGACGTAAAATGATGCTTAACTTTCAAGTCTTCAAACATTTTTCTTATATTTTTTTTCCTTGAACTATGTTTCATACCATAAATTTTATCCTGGGTTTTTATCTGCATCAGCATGACGTGATTATTCCATTGGATCATGCATTCCATCGAATCATAAGCATTCATTAGGTTTTAAATTAAAAGTCAGGAGTTCTGACATTTTATCTGATCTTAATGATATTCGTCCATTTACTGTGGAGTGGGGAATCAATGGTGCTTTCTTAAGCTCAAAACGTCATTCATTTCAGTGCATTATTCAGGGGCCCAGATGGATGAAGAGTCAAGAGTACATGATTTCATTTGTATCTTTGAAGAGGCATCGTTATCTTTATGTTTGAGAATTACATGTAAATAGTCCAAGAGTTGATTGTTTGCATTTGATTCCCTATTCAGATTTCCTCAGCATCACTACCATTCTTCAACATATTTTTATAAAGTGAGAGTTAAAAATTTGTTCTTTTTATTCGATCTTTCATTCATATTTCACCAATTTTTGACCAGCGGACAAAAAGTCAAAAGTTTGTCTTTTTTACTTTGTCATTAGCTTTAGTTACCATTTATCTGCACTCAATTGACTAAAGTTAAGAGGTCAAAAGTCTGACTATTTTGATTTTATCATTTGTTCATTACATTGTTGTTTTTATCCATTAGCATGCTTAGGGCAAAAGTCAAGTGTTTGACTTTGGACCCTTGACTTTTTTTTATTAAACTCATCCACTATTCATTTTATTTGTCAAAGGTTTATCATTATCATGTTCATTTTATCATCCTTTGAAATAAGGTTGTCTTTAAGCAAAGACATTTTAGTTTATTTGATATAAAATGAAGAAAAAAAATTGTATAACACCGAGTAAATTGAGATAAATGAAATAGAATAAAACACTTTTTTTAAGTAAAATTTTCAATACATACAAATGTTCAGGACGCATAATTTATCTTTTCACCAAACCAACCATCATCATCCTTTTAGTTGCCTTCATCCTCTCTGCTTTCTCTCCATATGCTCCATGCTCAGCATCATCACCATATGAGAATCAAAAGAGGGAAACAGCTAGCAAATTGACATTCATCACCCCATAACCACATGCCACATACATACTAACCATAGCCATAGAAATTCAAATGAAAAAAAAACAGCAACATTACATCATCATAAAATCACACAGTAACAAATTCATAACAAATTCAACCCACTTTAACCAATTAACCTAACCTCTATCTATCAACTAATTCAGTTAAACTCCAAGCTAAACAAACACAAACCAAAACTGAATTACACAAAATTAACACATGCCACAAAACCGAGTGAAATTCACAACAAATTCAGTTCAAATTCCATTTCAACTAACACAAAATCATACTGATTTTACACTATGAACTAACATAAAGCCTAACTGAATTGAGATTAAACCTCAACAGTTCTTAAGCCTCTCACACGGATCCTCATCCAAGGGTTCAAATTCATTCATCAAAATCACTCTTATTTACACAGAGGAATTGTGATTAGGACATTGAGAAGAGGGGATTTGTTGTGTTAATTTATGGTATTTGTCGCTGCCGCCGCCGTGAGGCTATTTTTCGGCTGCAGAGCTAATTTGTTTTAGTTTGAGAGTGAGAGAATGAGAGAATGGGTGAGTTCTCTCCCTTCCCACCATTCAACTTGTGCGTTGGGCCTGGATCAGCATGTCCCATCTTCTTTTTGCTCACACACGGACTGCCTCTGCTATCCACACCCCCTGCTTCTCTTTAGACTGGGACTTAGGCATTTGGATTAAGCCTTAGAGGCCCAATGCGCTTTCTGCTAGATTTCACCCGTAACTTGGCACGGGTGAAAAATTGATTAAAATTGATTTAGATGTATGAATTAGGTTTTATTTCATCAAATTACATCTCAAAAATTCAAATAGTTTTTTTTAGAGATAGTCTTTTAAGAATAATCTTGATTCATTTGTTTCTTAATTTGTGTGATCTTCATTGATTATTTGGGTGCTTGTATGCTTATCTTGATCCATAATATATCTAGACTTTCACTCCTTGATTGTCTAACAAGATAAAAAAAAAATGAATGTTAGGTCAAATAAACTTTCAAAAAGAATAAAATTAAACTTGATCCAACGTCAAACATTTTTTCCAAATCAAACTTAATTGAATGCAATGCTAAAACGCTTGATCCAACATTAAATTCTTTTTTTTACGATCATTCAAATGATTTCTTAATCCATTAAACTCTTGATTCAATGTTAAGTTGTTCGTTTTCAAAAGCTTTTCACAATGACTTAGAAGAAGAAAGATTGATTGGGTGTAGATTTTCTCTTTCCCCGAGTGTTTGGACATTGTTGTAGAGCTCCATGTTCGAACACTCGTCTTCCGTATTAAAACACAATCATTAATTGAATTGAGTTGATTCTCCTATAGAAGAAAAAATATTGATTGGGTGTATATCTTCTCCTTCTCCGATTATTTAGGTATTGTTGTACAACTCCTTATACGAATAATCGTCTTCCGTCAACCAACCTCAACTTAATTCACCACACACTTTTCACATTAGAAGAAAAGGGATTGATTGGGTGTAGCCTTATCCTTCCCTGATTTTTTGGATACTGCTACAGAGCTTCCTGTTTGAATAATCGTCTTCTGACTAAAAACAATCTCAATACATCAAACTTGTTTTTTTCGCCCGTGTGCGACTTAGAAAATCTTTTTTAGAAACAAGTATACTCTGTCCATTTCGACGTGAAATAAATAAAGGCTTCACCCTCCAAGAGCGGGCAACAAGCAAAGGTTTAACCACTCGGAATGTTTAAAGTATCACTCCATAATATAAATCAACCCAGAATTCTTTTTACAAAGAACTGTGTAGCCTTGATTTCTCCATCGCACCCGGAGATATGTAGGAGCAGGATTTTGAAATCTTGTCAGACACAATAATAAAAAACCTAAAAATCTTTTCTTTTTTCTTTTCTCAATAGATAAAAGATCGCAAACTAACATCGCACAAACATTCATTCGCATAACTAACTAAATGGGTCACGTTGAGTACAACAGATATGAGGGGTGTTAATATCTTTCTCTTGCATAACCGGATCCTGAATCCACTCTTGGTTGCGACAACCATATCTTTTTCTTCGTGAGTTTTATTAATATTTTCCTTTTCTTTATGGAATAAAGAAAGTTTGATGGCAAATCTGTTTTTATTTCGCTCGGATATCTTACATGTCGCGCCATTATGTCCCATTATCGGTAACAATAGATTAGGAGATCCCATACCTCGTTAGGATACTCCTTTTGACAAATTTGTGTATGTTAATCGCAGTTATTTTCATTAAGAGTTCTACTTCTATTCATTTGGTGAAATAATCTACTACGACAATTAGGAAGTTCAACTACCCAGAAGCCAAGGGAAAAGAGTACAGGAATGTTTATACCCTCGTTGTGAGAAAGACCAGGAGGTGTGAGTATATTGAGCTCCGTCAGAGGGTCGGTTTGAAAGTATCTTTACTTCTGACGTTGCTCACATTTTTACATTTTTTATGGCTTCCTGGACCATGGATAACTAGTAGTACTCAACCATAAATATTTTATTTGTCAAGGCTATGTCCCCGAGGTGTAATGAGAACTTTAATTGACCATCACTCTATAAATAAGTTATGGTCCCTAATATACCGTACACAAATAGCAGAATATTCAAGGCAATATGAGTATCAATCGAGAAAGTTGAACCACACAAGTCATTAAATATTTGTTGTTCATCTCTTAATCTTCATGATTACCTAACTTTCTCAATGGATTCAGATATTCCTAAAATATACTTGTAAATCCTTTGATCCAGATATTTCTAAAATCAATTTGTAAATCCTTTAATTTTATACATGATTGTATAACTATTTGGTTTCCCTGTTGAATTATATATTATACTTTATTAAATATGTAGGTTGAGTGTAAAATTATTTCCACTTTTCCTACTAATTCCATTTTCTTATTGTGAAACGGGTCCCAATATATACTCTCTTCAATCTCAAATATAAGTAAAAATAAATTTAATGGTCTTAAATATAAACAAAAATCATCTATAATTATTATATTTAATATTACTATTCCAAATATATCCCAATTTTTTTTACATTTCTATATATTTTTTACATTTTTAAATTTCTATATTTTTAAAATCATTTATATTCTTTTCAAATATAAATTTAGAAAGAATATAAAACTTAAATACATTCAAAAAAAAATTTAAAGGGAGATTTTTTTTATAAAAAAAAAATTGGTGGGAGAATAAGAATTATAATTTTTTATCTGGATAATCCATTTTTTAAAATTAATATTCAAACTTATCCATTTTTCACCTATTTTCTAAAATAATCCATTTTAATTAAAAAAAATATTTAACATAAAAGAGACGCCAATTGTGTACAAAATATAAAATGAAACGTCAATCCAATTAGCGATAGTGTGCAAACATGTAGGAGGGAGAGTATATTTCCTCTCCTGCGTGTTTGTACACTATCGTCAATTATATTGGCATCTCCTCTTATGTGTTGTACACATGAGTTAATTGGATTGACCTTTTTTATTTTGATTTTTTTTGTTTGATTACTTTGAAAAATATGTTAAAAAGTGAATTATTGTTTATATTTATTTGAAAAAATAGATTATTTGAATAAAAAATTCTAAAAATTACTAGATTAACAAAATATTCAAACCTAAAATAACATTGATGCCATTTTCGAATTAAAAAAAAAGAAAAAGATAATAAAAATCAAAATGTAAAAAAACAATTAAGTTGTAAGATTTTTTAAGTTGAAACTATTATTGATCATACTTTACTAAACAAACTTTAGGATTACTATCATTTTGTAAGATTTTTTAGTTTTTGAGAATGAGATAATAAAAATCAAAATGTAAAAAAACAATTAAGTTGTATACTCGGATGAAAAAATTAAATAATATATAAAATTAATCTATTTTGTGTATTTATATTCTAAGATTTTTCTTCAATTAATCTTTTAATTTAACAGTGACAATTATTTGAAAAAAAGAGATATTTATAGATATGGATATAGATAGTAGCATTTGATGTGGCGTAATTAGTGTTGGAAATCCACCACAACCTATGGAGAATTTCAATCAATATTGATGAATAAAATTGTTATCATCCACACAATAACAATAAAAGAAAAGAATAATGGAGAAAGAAAGAAAAAACGTTGGAGAAGAAGAGTATTTTTCTGCAGAGTTTCTCTCTACCCACAACCTGTGGAAAAACTTCTTATTCACTTTCCAGCTGCAAAATTCTGTGAATACAATGTTATGAATATTTTATTCACTTCATTACAAGAATAAGGGTTACTCTCTCTATTTATATATTTAGGTTAACTTGCACCCCAAGGCAAAGCCCAAAACTATAAAAGTTCAAAATAGTTACCACTATTAAAAATAGGTATAAGTCGAAATCATGTGTGAAGCAACATGCTTCGACACTTCGACACACTAATGCAACTCCATACACTGGGTGATTCGACGCTTCCTTCCTTTTGTCGAGCAACCTACTTCGACACAAGAAATTACAATTTAACAATCTGATAAGAAAAATACAATAATAAATAAATAATAATAAATCAAAGTAAACCAAGCTAACTCCAAAATCTTTGTTGGATCACCCTACAATGTCCCACTTTCTCTTAAATATTTGATCACATTTCTTATCAAATAGAAGGGAAAAAAAGCTTTGAATAGTGAGACATCTCTTCAATCTTCTTGTTTTCATAATTTCCATGAAGAAATATAACAAACAAATTTCTTATGGAGCACTTAGGTCTTATAGTGTTTCCTATGCAGAAACTCAAATTGGTTCTAAGGACTTGAAGTTTAAGAAAGGAAAAAGTGATTCAAAATTAAGGTCTTCAATTTCTAAGTCTTGGAGCTTTGGTGATGATCATGAATTTCAAAGGAAGAAAAGGGTTGCTAGCAATAAAACGTATATTGTGGAAGGGAAGGTGAAATGTTCTTTTAGGAAGAGCTTCAAGTGGTTGAATAATAGGTATTGGCATGTTGTTTATAACTTGTGGTGATTTTTGTTAGTCTTGGTATTCTTTTGAGGGAATTATTCATAGTAAGGGGTCATCCTTATATAAGAAGACGAATGTGACAAACCTACGACCTAGAATGAAGGAATGCTCAAAAGATGAAATCAATAATGGAGAATCAACTTCGACATCGCGTTGAAACTCGAGTGCACTTGAGTATTCTAAACAACAGTGTCACTCCATACACTAGGGGCCTGAAGCCACACGAGGGAATAACATTATGAAACGTTTATGTGGAGAGACTAACATTTAATTCGCATGTTCCCAAAGCAAGGGCTCCCACGGGGAATACAAGAAGGAAATAAATGAAAATCCAACAAGTGCAATCCTTGTTTTACCAAGAAACATCAAGGACTTGGGAGATGATTGTTTCGAGCATGCCAAAGGCCTTGAGAGACATGCATATTTACAAAGGCCCAATCAATAATTTCAATAAGTAGGATAGGTGGATAGATGGAGCTTCCTTGAGATACAAGACACTTGATCTTGACACCCCTTTAAGAATTCATTGTTGTTAGATATAATCAGACGAATCTGTTAGAATAATATATATATTGATTCTATGTTCCTGATAACAAAAGAACAACAAGATCAATAAAACAAAATGCGGAAATAGAATTAGAGGTTTTACCTCCAGCCATTGTTGAAGTGTTGTGAGTGCACTGCCTTTGATTTTTCCAAGCTCTTGCTCTCTCAATATAGATGGTGTATTTCTTTTCTAATAAGAGAAAGCTTTGGGGACCAAAGACTATTTATAGGCTTGATTCTACCATCAAGAATTTAAAGTCATTAAAACTCATTACCACCCAATTAAATGGTCATATCAATTTACATTAAAACCAAAATAAATCATACCCTTTTCAGAACAAAAATCCCAAAACTATGAACCACATTAAATTGGTTTTTTATTATTAATAATTATTATAATAAAAATAAGAAACCGTTACATTCTCCCACTTGGTCCATAGAACTGATTATTGACATAAATGAGTCATGGAAAACTTACTCAAGAAATAAATATGTGAATCATAGAGATAGTCCCCCTAAAAGCGAGTAGTCTCATCTATGTATTACAACATGTCTATTTTAAGGTATATATTTGTAATATGGTAACTAACTTGATGAATAAACCAATGTTTACTCTTGGTCCAGATGTAACATATTTTCTCAAACTGATGTGCGCATGAAAATGAGAAAACATCACAATATAAGAGTTTTATTAATAAACTGTATGTATACAATCATAAGGAGGACCCAAGTCCCATGTTCTCTACATGATCCTTAAATTTTATTGGTGGCATGCCCTTAGTCAAAGGATTAGCGATCATTAAATCAGTACTAATGTGATTAATAACTACTATTTTATCTTTAACTCTTTCTCTAATGGCTAAATACTTTATGTCGATGTGCTTGCTTCGACTTCCACTTTTATTGTTCTTAGCCATAAAGACAGCTGCTGAATTATCGCAAAAAATCTTCAGAGGTTTAGAAACAGAATCCATGATTCTAAACCCAAAAATAAAACTCTTAAGCCATACACCATGAGAAGTAACCTCAAAACAGGAGACAAACTCGGCTTCCATATTAGAAGTAACAACCAAGGTTTTCTTAGTACTTCTCCATGAAATAGCTCCATCAGCCATCATAAAAATATATCCTGATGTTGATTTGCGAGAATCAGCACAACCAGCAAAGCCAGAGTCTGAATAGCCTATCACATCAAGATTGTCCGTCTGCCTATACATTAGCATGTAATCTTTTGTTCCTTTAAGATATCTCAACACCTTCTTTGCATCTTTCCAATGATCCATACCTGGATTACTCTGATATCTTCCCAAGATTCCAACAGCAAATACAATGTCGGGCCTTGTGCATACTTGAGCATACATAAGACTTCCAACAACAAAAGCATATGGAATATTATTCATTTGTTCCCGCTCAAAATCATTCTTAGGGCATTGATTCAAATTAAATCTATCGCCCTTGACAATTGGTGCAACACTTGGTGAACAATCTTTCATTCTAAATCTCTCTAAAACTTTATTGATGTATGTTTCTTGTGATAGACCCAAAATTCCTCAAAGTCTATCTCTATGGATCTTAATTCCAATGACATAAGATGCCTCACCCATATGCTTCATATCAAAGTTTTTAGAGAAGAATTGCTTCACCTTATGTAGAAAACCTTTATCATTGGTCGCAAGTAGTATGTCATCCACATACAAAATGAGAAAACAAATTTTTCTCCTACTGACCTTCTGGTATATACATTGATACATGGGGTTTTCAATAAACCCAAATGAAGACATCGTTTCATGGAATTTAAGATACCATTGACGAGAGACATGTTTTAAACCATATATGGATCTCTTAAGCTTGCAAACCAAATGCTCACCACTATTAGAAGAGAAACCTTCAGGTTGTTTCATATAAACCTCCTCCTCTAAATCACCATTAAGAAAGGTTATTTTCACATCCATTTGATGCAACTCAAGGTCAAAATGTGCAACTAATGCCAAGATGACACAAAGAGAATCTTTCTTAGATACAGGAGAAAAAGTATCAGTGTAATCGATTCCCTCCTTTTTAGTAAATCCCTTAGCAACGAGTCTGGCCTTGTACCTCTTAATGTTGCCTAATGAATCTTTCTTGGTTTTAAAGACCCATTTACAACCAATGGCCTTTTCCCCATTAGGTAACTCTATAAGATCCCATACATCGTTGTTTTTCATGGAATTCATTTCATCATTCATGGCATCATAGCACAAATTTGACTATTTGCAACTCATGGCTTGTCTAAAGCTCTCAGGATTATTCTCAACTCCAACATTATAGTCAGATTCTTGTAGATACACAATGTAATCATTAGGAATAACTGATTTTCTTGTCCTATTAGATCTTCTTAATGTTTGATCAACATTTTCTTGTGGATCTTGTTGTTCAACTAATTGTTTATCATCTTGATGACCAACTTGATTTACTGGATCATCAGTAGCTTGTGGAGTCTCGATGATTGGTTGATCAACATCCATTTGAACTTGAGGGATGTTGTAAATAGTAACCAATCTATTACTTGAAGTGGAAGGTTCATACTCTATATGATCATGCACAAAAATTGAATTTTTGATTTGATCGCTCCCACTAGTCAAATGATTTTCAAGAAACTTTGCATTTCTTGACTCCACAATCCTAGTTGTATGATATGGACAGTAAAATCTATAACCTTTAGACCTTTCGGCATATCCAATGAAATACCCACTAATGGTCCTTGGATCTAGTTTCTTTTCTTGTGGGTTATAAATCCTCACCTCAGACAGACATCCCCAAATGCGCATATGTCGTAAACTCGGCTTCCATCCTTTAAATAACTCAAATGGTGTCTTTGGGACAGTCTTGGATGGAACCCGGTTTAGAATATACACAATCGTCTTTAGTGCTTCATTCCACAATGATTTAGGAAGATTAGAGTTGCTAAGCATACTTCGCACCATGTTCAATAATGTTCGGTTTCTTCTTTCTGCAACACCATTTTGGTTCGAAGAACCGGGCATGGTGTATTGGGCAACAATCCCATGTTCTTGAAGAAACTTAGCAAATGGATCAGGTGCTTGTCCACTCTCAGTGTATCTACCATAGTATTCACCACCCCGATCTGATCTCACTATCTTTATTTGTTTTCCACATTGGTTCTCAACTTCAGCCTTAAAGACTTTGAAGGCATCCAATGCTTCACATTTATTGTTAAGCAAATAAATATTTGTATATCATGAGTAATCATCTATGAAAATGATGAAATATTTCTGACCATGTGCATCCATATCAGGACAGCATATGTCTGTATGAATTATTTCTAATATACTTGAACTTCTATTGGCACCTTTCTTAGACATGTTGGTCTGCTTTCCCTTAATGCAGTCAACACAAGTTTCAAAGTCAGCAAAATCTAGAGTATTAAGTACCCCATCTTTTACTAACCTTTTAATTCTCTCTATGGAGATATGTCCTAATCTTCGATGCCATAACATAGAAGAATTCTTATTAATATTACACCGCTTAGTGCTAGTTTGAACATGCATTGAACTATAAATGGATTTGATTTGTAAACTAATACGATAAAGACCATCAGACAATATACCATTCCCAACACATTCCAAATTATAAAATAATTCAAACAAGGTGTCTTTAAAATTAAAGGAATATCCAAAAGGTACAAGTCTAGAAACTGAAATCAAGTTTCGTGAGAAACTTGGTACATAAAAGGTCCTTTCTAATTTGAAAACAAAACCATTATTCAAAATTAAATTAGCAGGTTGAGAAGCTAAAAAGATAAACAAAATTGATGTCAAAATTTGAGGCATAAATATTATCCAAATTGTATGTATCATCAATATAAACATACCATAAAATAAATCTTGCAACATAAAAATTACATATGGGCTAAATTTTAATGTAATAAGATTTTAAAAAAATTGCGATAGATTTTTCAAACCTCACACTTTACGTGCATGATATAATTTTGTTTTTCTATCCAAAATTAATACTTTATGATAAAACTATCAAATTATGTACCAATTCATAATTCCTGTGGGCAATTATGAAAATATTTTGACATTTTATCCTAATTAATCATACAAATATAATAAAAATTCCTATAGGATAAAATTCATTATACCACGTATAATTAATTACAATTTTATGTCTAATAATTTATGTGATCTCAAAACTTTAAAAAAATAATCTCAATTAATTTAAGGATGTTGTGGCTAATCCAAATTAATCAAAATTATAACTATCACTAGAAATAGTAACTCAATTATATGAGAGAACAAAATTAAATAAATAAGATCTCTTATACAATTGTTTAATAAAATAATAACATTATAAATCAATTTTAATTTATGCATAAATTTAATTCAAAGATTAAATAATAAGGCATAATGATCAGTAAAAATGAAATCATACGGATATGGACAGAATCAAAATACATGTTTAATAAAGCAATCCAGCGGTAACATTCATGAATGTCATGGATCAGGACTTGGAAGAACCATTCGAAAATAAGGCAAAGGCAGTAGAGGCTCTGATACCAAATGTTAGATTAATATATATATTGATCACGTTCCTGATAACAAAAGAACAATAAGATCAATAAAACAAAATGCGGAAATAGAATTAGAGGTTTTACCTCTAGCCATTATTGCAGTGTTGTGAGTGCACTGCCTTTGATTCTTTCAAGCTCTTGCTCTCTCAATATAGATGGTATATTTCTTTTCTGATGAGAAAAAACTTTGGGGACCAAAGACTATTTATAGGCTTGATTCTACCATCAAGAATTTAAAGCCATTAAAACTCATTACCATCCAATTAAATTGTCATATCAATTTACATTAAAACCAAAATAAATCATACCCTTTTCAGAATCAAAATCCCCAAATTATGGACCATATTAAATTGGTTTTTTATTATTAATAATTATTATAATAAAAATAAAAAACCGTTAGAGATTCTCCATGTCACAAGCCGAATTAGACATGGTGATTTCAACCACATGATGTATATAAGTTTTACCACACACTAATTACAGATATTACATCATTCTCACTCTGAAACTATATATCTTAGACTTAACTTACTTAAACGTTAGAATGTTAATCTTACATATCCTTAATGCGCCGTTGTATCAAGAGTTCTTACTATCTCGTCAAAAGAACGTATTTCTTCTTCATCACATATTTTTGTTTCCACCTCGAAATAAATATAATGCATGATTTTTATTTTATTTTTTATTGTCATATTTGTTCTAATGTTAACTTGATTAATGACAACTTATCACCTAAAAATATTTGGTCAAAGTCAAAAAGTTAAAACCTATAAAATTTTAATATCGGTTGCGTGGTTGCGTGAACAAGAATGATTTCCTGCCTAGCATGCTATAAAATTTAAAATAATGGAAGATGATTTTTAAAAAAATATATATTATTTTAAGAATTACTAAAATGATTTTCAACAGATGTCCATTACAGTTTAATATGATTTTGAGAATCCATTAATTAAACAACAAAACTTGTAATAAGTCTTACACATAAATATCAAATTATAATCTTTTTTTTTTTATATTTTTGTATGAGTAGGGGTCAAATTCAAAACTCCAAAATTTAAAAAACACACATACACTACGTACCTGCTTATATATTTTATCAGCTTATTATAATATTATTTTCTAATTATTTAATAAAATATAATCTAAATATATAAAACTTATTTAAATTTGCACTATATAATTGCAAAAATTGTCCAATTATATAAGAATTACTACCAATTAACAAAATATGCAAGCCTAAAATAACAATAATAGATGCCATTTCCAAAATAAAATAAGAAAGAACCTATGTCCATGTGAACAATAAATAAACAAGTTCTCCTCAAATTTGTCCTACATACGCCACTTTTAAAAATATCATTTGACAGTTTGACATTCTTTTAAAAAGAAATAAAACGGTAATGAAATTTAAGTGCTTAATAAGTTCCACTTAAAATTAAACGATTAAAAAAATATATGAATTTTTATCTTAAATGAAACTATTACTGATCATACTTTACTAGACAAACTCTAGATTACTATGATTTTTTAAGAAAGAGATAATTAATATGTGTAAAAATAATTAAGTTGTATATTTGGACAAAAAATTTAAATAATATATAAAATTGATCTATTTTGTGTATAATATATAAAGTCTTTGTTGGATCACCCTACACTGTCCCACTTTCTCTTAAATATTTGATCACATTTCTTATCAAATAGAAGGAAAAAAAAAGCTTGACCTTTGAAGAGTGAGACATCTCTTCAATCTTCTTCTTTTCTTTATTTCCATGGAGGATTACAACAAACAAGTTTCTTATGGAGCACCTAGGTCTTATAGTGTTTCCTATGCACAAACTCAAATTGGTCCTAAGGACTTGAAGTTTAAGAAAGGAAAAAGTGATTCATCAAGGTCTTCAATTTCTAAGTCTTGGAGCTTTGGTGATGATCCTGAATTTCAAAGGAAGAAAAGGGTTGCTAGCTATAAAATGTATACTGTGGAAGGGAAGGTGAAAGGTTCTTTTAGGAAGAGCTTCAAGTGGTTGAAGAATAGGTATTGGCATGTTGTTTATAACTTGTGGTGATTTTTTTGTTAGATTTGGTCTTCTTTTGTGTTTCATGTTAATAAAATTTGATTTCTATATGTTTATGAGGAGGGTTTATGTAAATGGATTATGATCAGTTATATTGTGATTGTATATGATGATTCTTGTGGGTTTAATCTAGGTTTGATGTCTCATGTGTGTGATGCTATTTTCATATATTGAGACTATTTGTACTCTTACAAACCTTTGTTTATAACAACTAAATTTTGCAAAACCAAATTAGCAATATAAAAATTATATTATACATCAAAATTAGTTTAAATTTGAGTCAAACATAAAAATTACATTATACTTTGAGTGAGAAGAAAAATAGGCTAATGAATGAGTTTCATTGAATATAATAATCTTGATCTCAAATTTTTATCTTTGCATACTATATTAAGAAGAAACTACCCTCAATTTTTTTTAAGATCAATTAAAATGACATTGACATAGTTTCTATTTTTAAAATATACACATTAATCCTTCATAAATTTATATATATTTACAAAAATATTTAGTGACAGTCAAGTGTAGGTAAATGCCATGTGTTATGACATTTTTATAGAACTCATAGAATATTGTAATTTATATTACTGAAAGAATAATAAAAAATTGAGATTAAAATTACTTTGTCTTCTAATATTACAGACTTTAATATATCGGATTTTCATCGTCAGAAATAATTTGATTTTGGAAATCTTTTACATCACATTACTATAATGAAAAAAAAAATATGATTTAGCTCTTGTGACTCCGAATAAACATTTTTCGATGAAAGAAAGGAATAACAACAAATTCCTCTAAAGCATTCAAGAATAAGAAGATTTAATCGGACGGCGAATTCATACGTGATCCAAGAAAATCAAAGGTTTCCTTCCATGATTGCATCTATATCAAATCTTTATCAAGATACCAGGATTTAGTAGAATCATTGAACATTTAGGTCAATATAGGTTATTTTCGCTATAAAAAAAAGGCTTATTGCTTATCAACATTTTGCTTCTTATGGACCACTTACTTGTATCACATGCCATGCCTCTCTTTCTAGACTGCAACATGAGTTATGTCATAGGCAAATCCAAGTCTTGATCAAACATGGCAAAATGTCACACCATGAAATAGCTTTTCAACATATTCCCATGTGGTCGAGACAAATTTCATACAGGCTGTTGAGTATAAGCATTTTGCAATTGTCCCTTTCTACAAAAGAATGTAAGTTATCAAAGTAGCATATGTTTGAAGTACCATGTGATTTGAGGACCACTTGCTTCATTTATCATTGTAACGTCTTTCATTGAAATAGAATGAAAATGATATATTGCTCTTAATATAGAGCAAGGCTTCCATAGTCACAATACTTGGGCACATGTCTTAGGCATACACAATAAAAAGTAAAATGTATAATTAATTATTTAATTATTTTAAAATAATAAAAGAAATAAAATATATGAATAATATGTTGTGAGTGTGCCTAAAAAGGAGAGTAAAGTTTCCTTCCAATAAGGCAGTTTGAGTTTAATGTGTTGGTTTATTCAGTTTTTCTTGAATTTTTAGAGAATGCTCTATTTTTTATGGATTGTAATTATCATTTTTCAATATCTTAACATAAAAATAACTCTTTTAAAAATTATGATAAGATCCAACACTATAATTGAATCATTTCCTTCGGGAACTACAAATGGATTGTAATCATAAATAAAGTGACTTGGATATCGGTGAATTTTAATAAGTGGTTCTGATCTCTTTTACGGTGACGTAGGATAGATATGTGTGGTTAATATTCCAACTTTTAAGTCAGTTCAAGATTTAAGATAGGTAAAGTGAAACTAGAGATCAAAGATTGTGTACCTTCTCATAACATGTGAACTATTTTTACATTTTGGGTAGAGTATAGTGGACTTGAGATTGATTTGGTCTTGGTCAATCGGGTTTTATGGCCGGTCCAAAAAAGTTGCCCCGAAGACTTTGCTAGACACTCAAGGAGTCGGGGGAAGTCTTAAATATCATTAAACGACATCCATGTCATAGTCCGGTATGGAATGAAATTGAATAACTTGGGATTAGTTTTGAAAAAATAATGGGGAACATGCATATTTAATGCAATTTCATAATTAAGACGTTTCGTCATTCATTCCTGACACATGTGATTACGTGATCAGCTAGGGTGCGAAGCAGTTCATAAAGTGCTTAAGTGAACTTGAGTTTGACGTATTTCCATGAGTGAAATTCTAGTTGTTGATCTTCTTATATTTGTTCATAGTAGGTCTTGATCCTTCTACTATTATTGTTTATAAAAGGAGTGAGTTGAATATTTGGAAGTTTTCGCAACCTTTTAAATTCTTTCAGTGACTTTTCTAAAGAAACATATTTGTTCATTCTTCCCTGATAATATCACTAGAAGTAATTTAGAGCTTTGTTTAAAGCTTTTTCCTTTTTCACTCCTCTTACTTCATCAATCTCTTCTAATTAGGTACCTTTATAACTCAAGTTTCTCCTTCAGCATTTTCTTATTTTTATTCAAGAAGAGTGATAATAATATTGATTTAGTGTATGATTCTGGAGAGAAAACTTCATATGGATAATCCCATGATTCTCATCGTCCTTCTCATAATAGTGATCATGTAAGGCCAAAAATTATATCTATATCTAACGATTGTGGAACATAAGGGATGTTTGTACGCCATTGGAGGAAGAAACTTTTTCTTCTAGGTCGTTAGACGCCCTTATATCAAATGTTGATGGAATAATAACCCACGTTGAGGTCCATATCCCTCATTCTATCTTGTCGTTAAAGGAGGTACACTTTACAAAGGAGGGAATGTGCTAGAGATTTTGTTCAGACTCAACTGTGGATTATAGGTTGTGAGCCTTGTCACACTAAGGTGTTAGAGCATTTAAATCCTTGATGTCTACCGAATGCGTTGTTTTAAGATTGGGTAGATACAAAGCTAGTAGACACTTCATCGATTATGAGCATTAAAGCCTCCTTGAGAGATGTTGACATTATGGTCAACGACCCTTTGGAGTGGTTGGTTCCTCCTGTGACAAGAGAGAAGAGGATTTGCAGTTTTTTTAACAGCTGCAATGGTCCCGTTCCATGAGTGTTTGTTTACAGGAATAGGACTCCAACTTCCTTTTTTGAATTGAAGGTAGTTGTCCTAAAACATTTAAAAGTTGCACTTTCCTATATTCATTTGGGCTCTTGGGCGTATATACGGGTCTTCCAACTGTGTTTTGAGCACAAGTCTTGAAAGTCTTCTACTAAATTATTCTTCGATCTTTTCCATCTGAGGTGTACCTCCCTGAATAGTTTTCGTAATCAATGACTCATTTACTTCCATCTGATCCATCAGTGGTTCAACCCCTTTATTATATATTAGGGAAATTTTCTAGGATGTTTTTTATTAGTAAAGCCCATCACTCTCGCGACTCACACTGTTTTGTGTTACCTTTTTCTAAGACTCTTTTCCTTTGTCGGGTTTTGTATCCAAAATATAGATCCAAGCTTTATTTCAACAAGTTTACTTTCTCATATTGTACCAAGTTGGGTTCTCTTTCTTCGGACAAGGCAACGATGAAAGAGGAAATGTAATCATGGTTTCAAGGCCTTGGCTATGAGGACGGGTTCGATCCCGGTGAGGTGTCGCTACCGAAGTGAGGAAGAAGAGAATTGATACCCATGTAATGACCTATCGGCAAGTGTACTGGTAGTATCGAAGTAATGATAAAAAGATCAACCCCATGAGGATTGTAATTTAACAAGAAAAATCATGTGTGATTGTAAGTAATAAAAATGGGGGGTTCCGTTGGAAAAAAGGTTCTAAAACGAGAAATTAAAAAGATGAAATTCAAGATTGCGGAGGCGATTATGACTTTAGTATCGAATCCCCTTAATTTTACCTCTTGATGAATTGTGTATCTATTGAGTTTCAATCATGTTATTATCTCACTACGAATCAACATAACCACTACACTAAATTTCTTGGTGTGCAGCTCACTAATTTATACAGTAATTTCATAATTCCTTGGGCCAATTTAAGGTTAAGTTAAGTGTTCTAAGTGTGTTAATTCATTAGCAACAACTTTTAAATTCATATTATTTGTTCATTAAAAAGTTGAATAAATTGACTAGTTCAGATAATTAGGCTAACAATCAAAAATCCCTAATTATCTAGGTTGATCCATACGCTCGTAAGCGACAATAAATAATTACACATGAACAATTTAAATAAGACAATAACATTAAAAGTACTCAATAAATCTCAAACAAACATATGATCCAACAGAGTAAAAACAAGATTCATCTAAAAAAATCATAATCTAGAGAAACTTAACTACTCGTTGAAAAAATAACAAATACTGTGAGTGGAGAAGTATTCATAATCAATATCAATGGAAGAATTGCTCTCCAATGACTCCAATATGCTCCAAAATCTCTCCTTGAATGACCCTAGCCGTCAATTTCTCTCTCTCATTTGGAACCCTCGAAAAAGTGGCCAAAAGATGCTTTAAATAGCAAAAAGTGTGTCAGCTGAAAAAGAAGTATCACATCGTAATAGGTATGTATCGCACCGCGATGCAATCCTTATCATACCGTGATGGGATGAATCATGCGCGCGAGAATTCCAGTGGCGAAACACACATTTTTTTCTCCCTTTTCTTCACAATTTTCACTAAGTCTTTGTATATCCATCGTATTATACTTTTGCTCAATTTTCACACTTTAACGTTGTTTTTTTTTTAATCATTGTTCTTCCAAATTTACCTGAATTTCTTCATCAAAATCACGTAATGACAACTATCTTCTCCTACCCCGACTATAAAATATTGACTCCTATGCTCGAGGCGGATAAACTTATGGATACCACGTGTATTTTGAAAGTGGAGGAACAAATCTCGCCCTTGGTTTTGTTGAAGAGGGTCCGGGAGGAGGAGCATCAGTTTCCTCGGATAGAGGTTTCTCCAAAACAGACTCGGGTCACCGAGGATGACGCTTCTAGGGAGGTGACTCCTTTCATAAAGATACCTGATATTTTCTCTTCTCGACTTCCACACACTCTTGAGGAGGTTGTTGTTATTGTCTCAACATCAAATTTGTCCTTCGTCCAAATTCTCCCTGAAGAATATAAGATGGAAATGGCTTATGAGCCAACTCACAACATGTTCAAAGTTTCTTTTATTTTTCTTTTTCAGATGGACGGGGTGATGTATTGGCCCTATTTAGTCACTTTTGTGGAACCTTATTTTGAAGGTGATATGCTTTTAACATGGACAGTTATTTTACTTTTGATGGTGACAATCTTTTTCTAATGGTAACTAATGATGACAAGTCAAGCATAAGTGGATAAGCAGTTAAACATGCAAACCAAAGAATTAGGGTTTGTTGGACTTGACTATCCGATAATGGCAACCTAATGGAAGTTAAATCAAGTCTCATCTCAAGTAAACTCAAGGAAGTGTCTACTAAAAGAAAAATAGTTGACAAAGTCTTGAAGTACAAGAAAGCCCTGCCTTGATTAGTATGAGTGAAAACTTTGTACTGCATAAATGGAATTTTTGTAAAAGTACATGGCTAAATCACACACACTAAAACATATTTTAAACTTTTTTCTCTAAAAAATATTTTCAAAAATGTCTTGAAGTCGTGCCAGATGAGTTAGATGTTGTCTAAAAAGATATGGGTAAAGTTTTGTCTTTGCCAATCGAGTGACACCTTATCCCAATCGATTGAGAGATTTCAAAAATGTGTCTTAATCGATTAGGACATCATCTTAATGATGGATAATTACTAGATATATTTTATTTCAATTTTTAACTTGGTAATTGATTGTAATGGAGCTAACCAATCGATTAGAACACTTTGCCAATCGATTGCCAAGTCATAAAATGCTTTTAAAACGATTTCCTTTTTTAGGCAACCTCTAGCCTATAAATAGAGGTCTTTTCTCTCATTTCATACCTCTCTCTCTCTTTCTAAAATTTTCTTTTACTTTCTCTCACTAAGTTTTTAGCCAAAGTGTTTTTCGAGAAAGTCCTTTTTGTAAGTGAGAAATTGTAGTTCTGGAAGGGTAGATTTGTAAGATCACAAAGGGAATTTTGTTTGTACCTTGGTTAAACATTTTATCCAATTAGGGATTTTTTGTTTGTGTTAGAAGCTAAACATGTAAAAGCTTTGGTTTGAGGATTGTATGGCCAAACCCTTGTTTAGGTCCGAAGGCTCAGTACATTATAAACGCTTTCATAGGTTATGGGTTAGCCTGTGGTAAAACCAAGGTTTAAGGTTCTAGATTAGCCTGATATTAAAATATCACATGTTATTGGTTAGCCCAGTATAAAACCAAGGATTAAGGTTCGTGAGCTTAGCCAGGTGTTAAAAGCACGCAAAGTTTGTTTAGAAGCTTGAAGACTAACCACTATAAGATTCTCTTGGAAATTAGACTATCCGCTTCGATCTTCCGTATGGAAGGAAAACTCACCGCTTCACTCTGTTGTTTACTGTTTGGTTGGAAGTCAACCTTAAACTTAATTTTCCTTGTATAAGAAGGATTCATGAGTAAAACCTACAAAAAGCACTCAAGTTTATTGGATACTCGCAAGATCAATTCTTGGGGAGATGAGTAGGTCTCTTTCTTTGTTTGAATGGACCTCTATAATTCTCGATGTTCTCTATTTTTCCTTAACTATTTATTTTTTGAAATTTATATTATGCAAGTTTCATATTCCACTTCTTAATATTAAAAATGATTTTAACCTCTGATTATGATCTGTAAAGTTTTTCAAAACCACATTTTTTGAACCATACAATTCACCCCCTCTTGTGTGAGAAGTCACATGTCCAACACCTTTAAGGAGAGGGATACCTAGAAAGATAAAGCTGAAGCTATGGAGCATAAGTGCACCAATCTTCAGAAGGAGCTTATTACATTATAGGAGGAAGTTAAGGTTGCTAACTCTTTGCAAGAGAGAGTGAAAGTACACATCTCCCCTTCTACCCTAGAGGCTCACATGAACAAGCTGAAAGATGCCCTCAAAGATGCAAAGGAGCGGTATAAGGTTGCTTCTGACTATATTGAGGAAAAGGTTTATCATGTGAAGGAGTGTAACACCCTAAACCCCGCACATAATTTAACGCGTAAATTAAATATAAAATAAAACCACGTAGGATGTCACACATTCATAACATACATGACATGCTCCGTAACACGGGTTTCAACAGTAAATTTCAATACACACATTTTTAATAAGGATGTTTACACGACATCCTAATTATCCGAATCATACATGGGATGTTTACACGACATCCATCTCATCTTATTGGTATTATATATTCACATAATAAGACATTCATAACTTGTCACTGAATGCTCACTTCCATTTTAACTATAATTGCAGCGGAATTATCATCACAATTATGGAAGATAAAGCAAGTAATAAAATCTAGTCTCAACTTCAATTATAATAACAAAATAAGAGAGTTTTAATCAATCAACTCAACATATTAAGAATTCTCAACAAATGCAACACTTATGCAATATACTCAACACCGGCTCAACATGTACATGGTACCAAATATGAACACTCAGGTTCATCTCACTCCTTGATCCCCATCATAGGATCGATTCCCTCTTAGAACCGGAGCACACCAAAATCTCTACCATCACCATAGGTGACGCTTCACTAATCCCCCATAATAGGAATTAGTTACTCGCATTCGATCCATCACAGTGGGGTCGCGGCTCACCAAAACTCATTACCATCAACATAGGTAACACTTCACTAATCCCTCATAATGATAATTAGTTACTCGCACCCGATCCATCACCATAGAATCGAGGCTCACCAAAATTGGATCGAAGCCCGTACACCAAGATGCATGACTCTCAAATAATATGCATTAACACAACAAGGTTCACCTAAAGGATCCCCACATATATCTCATAATTTATGCATCACATAATTCATCATGCAACAACCAATTCATGTTACCACATGAATAATATCAACAAACAACAGCAACTCATCAACATCTTAACATCATCGACATAACAACATAATCATCACACCACGATATTACAACAATGCAACGATTCATCAACCAAATGTATAAACCAATACATTTATTAACATATCAGGCATGTGAATATTATTAAAACATATCAACAATCACTACCATGTTATAGGTCTGAGTGTTAGCTTTCTAACACTTTAAACGACAATAAAATCGGACTTACAGAATAAAAGTTACGACCAAAATCGTCGGGATATGTCAACAATTCATTAATCGAACATATGAACAAAAACTTCACCAACATAATAGACATAGGACTAATACCTAAATAATTCACTTATCCCCATCACGTTATATCTCTCAGAGTCAACTTTCTAATGCTTCAAACCCCAACCCAAAATAATTCATGAGTTGGAAGTTATTATCAAAACCGTGGACGAAGGTATTACTAAAAAGTTGTTGCTTTCTAAAATTTCCAAGACAATTTTCATCTTCTTCAACCCCAAAAGCATCCATAAAATGATCACCAAAATTATTTTATCCCTAAAATAAAATTATAGCCCTTTGTTTCATATATCCAACTCTTCAAATGGAACTTGACTTGGATTTACGGATCAAAAGTTATGACCAAAACGATTTTGACCAAAAAACACAAAAAAGGCTCTCGCGCTGAGCGCGGCCGTGACAGATAGAATGCAGAATTTTCTACGTTTTTCATCGTTGGAGGTTTTCCGGACCTCCGATTTTGATTCCGCAAAAAGCCAAATGCTCATAAAATTACAACCCATACAATACACTAATTATCTAAAGTTAATTTGAAGTTTTAACACAATTAAATCATTTAATCACAATTTTAAGATTATGCCTAAAACCTTCGAAATGACAACAATGGTTGATATATGTTCAATCATAAAAATAGAAAAATACACGCAAATAAGGGACACAAAATTCATCACATAATCATCTTATAACAACCATCATAGCATCCAAATTCAAAATTATAAATCAAAATATCCAACCCTAAGGAGGTTAAAGGTTTCTCTATTCTACCATTCTACCATACCCATTACTATTGGAACAAATTCTCACCCTTACCTGAATTCCTTGCAAAAATTCTGAATTGAAACCTTCACTCTCTTTCCTTGATCACATTTCCTATTGCCTTTTTGCTCCTTTTTCTCAAATGTCACTTACTGTGGAAATCTCCCTAAACCTAAGTTTCTCTAACTTTTTATTTTTAGAATAAACTTTTCCAAATCACCAACTTGGCCCAAACTTAATTACCTCATATTCCTTCCAGCCACTAACTTTCTCAATTTCTCATATTTGGCCCAATTATTCTATCTTCACTAATTAATATAATAAAAATAAATAAAACATTATTTTTAATTATTAAGACAATTCTAAATTATGCTACTTACTACTATCATCCCTATTACTAAAAAGTTGTTGCTTTCTAAAATTTCCAACACAATTTTTATCTTCTTCAACCCCAAAAATATCCATGAAATAATCACCAAGATTATTTTATCCCTGAAACAAATTTATAGCCCTCTGTTTCATATATCCAATTCTTCAAACGGAACTCGATTTGGACTTACGGATCAAAAGTTATGACCGAAACGATTTCGACCGAAAAACACAAAAAAAGGCTCTCGCGCTGAGCGCGGCCGTGACGGATAGAATGCAGAATTTTCTACGTTTTTCATCGTTGGAAGTCTTTCAGACCTCCGATTTCAATTCCGTAAAAATCCAAACGCTTATAAAATTATAACTCATACAATACTCTAATCATCTAAAGTTAATTTACAGTTTTAATCACAATTTTAAGATTATGCCTAAAACCTTCGAAATTGCAACAATGGTTAATATATTTTCAATCATAAAAATAGAAAAATACACGCACATAAGGGACACAAAATTCATCATATAATCATCTTATAACAATCATCTTATAACAATCATCTTATAACAATTATCATAGCATCTAAATTCAAAATTATGAATCAAAATACCCAACCCTAAGGAGGTTAAAGGTTCCTCTATTCTACTCATCTACCATACCCATTACTATTGGAACAAGTTCCCACTCTTACCTGAATTCCTTGCAAAAATTCTGAATTGAAACCTTTACTCTCTTCCCTTGATCACATTTCCTATTGCCGCTTTGCTCCTTTTTCTCAAATGTCACTTACTGTGGAAATCTCCCTAAACCTAGGTTCCTCTTAACTTTTTATTTTTAGAGTAAACTTTTCCAAATCACCAACTTGGCCCAAACTTAATTATCTCATATTCCTTCCTCCCACTAACTTTCTCAATTTCTCATATTTGGTCTAATTATTTTATCTTCACTAATTAATATAATAAAAATAAATAAAACATTATTTTTAATTATCAAGACAATTCTAAATTATTCTACTTACTTCTATCATCCCTCTATACCCCTAACACGAGGATACATACTCCGCCAACACACAACCATAAAATAAATAATCAAAATCCATAATTCAAACAATTAAAATATAATAAAATATCTAATAAAAATATAAGGTGTTACAAGGAGCATCAGGGAACATCTGTTTAGGTGAGTGAGGCCTTGAAAGCCATATAAGACGAAGTGGTTGGCTTGAGATGGGCGTACCATGATTCTCTTCAGCGGACTATGTGGGAGGTGCTCGGAGTTCGAGAATGGGTTGCGGAGCAGGCGTAGAAGTTCTGCCCTGATGCTGTGATTTCTGTCGAGGCGTTGGACCCGTGTAAGTCTGCTTCTGAGGTGAATCGAGGAGGTGATCCATGTAACACCTCGATTTAATTAGTTATTTATTTAATTATTTATTTGATTTAATTGAGTGTTTTATTCAAATAATTGATTCTGACATGCTTTGCTGGTTTCGTCGTTTGTGGTAATTTGTGCTAATTTAATTAGTTTGGTGGGAATTAAATTAATTAAATTATTAGAAATTGGTAATATATGAGGAGTTGAACCAATGTTGTGAATTGAGATAATTATGTGGTGAGTGGAGAGAAGTGGAGTTCTAGTTGGGCAAAAATAATAATTATGATAAATTAATTAGAATAATATATATTTAGAAAATTAGAGGAATTTGGTTTTTAGAGCCTTTTATCGGTACGTGAAATAGAGAGCAAAATCATTAAAAGGGAGAGTGATCAGTGCATTTTGATGCACATTCTTCTATAATTATACTTAGGCATTTTTATATTTTATTCTATTATTTTTACTATTTTAGTGTGTTTTTATATTTAAGTTTATTTTTGGCTTTATTTTATTTTCGTACTTTATTTTCAGCATAAATAGTTATTTGATACCTTATTACTATTCAGATCATAACTTGGACTATAGCACTCGGATTAACGCGTTCTAATATACTTGGAAAGCTAAGAGAAAGAACTACAAGTTTCATGTTGAAGTCAAAAGCATATTCGGAATTAAGAATGGTAGAATAATTCGTTAAAGTCCTAGACTTAATTAAAATAGTTAGTTTGAGCCGGTTTTTGTAATTTTTGGGTCGGCTCCCATAAGGGCACGAATTTCCCTTTTATTATATTAGGTCTTCCACTGCTACATGAATCCAATTCGGAATTCTGATGATACAATATTGCTTAGAAGATTCCATGGAGAACTAATTCCCAAAGAGCTGATCTGTTGTATTCGAATTCCACTTTGAGGTTTTTATTAATTTCAGTTTAATTTCGACCTCTTTTCAATTCTTCCTATAAACTCGTTTGCTTAATTCGATTACTTTCGTTCGCTTAATTCGATTGTTTCTTGTAGGATAGAGTTGATTAAATTTGATTGTTTGTATGATCCTTAACTATAATCACGTTAACGTAGCTTTTTCGTTATCGTGTTTGATTAAATCGTGTTTGCTTAATTCGCGTCTGCTTAAATCTGTTTGCTTAATTTGGAAATTAGGAACATACATCATATAATACCAATTTGCGTTTGTCAGTGGGTATTATAATCAAATGAGATTGAATCCGTTAGGGAATTGAAATTATAAGAATCAATGATAAGTCGGAAATCGATACAATAAATTAGCTTATTTATCAATTTTTTCTTTACCTTTAATCGTCTTTGATTTAAGTTTTGAACCTTAAAAACCCCTTCTTCCTATTCGTTTGGTTATAACATTCAAGAGTCCTTGTGATACGATATTCGAGTGTCGCTTCCGTTTTACTACACTTTTAAACTCGTTTTTGACCCGTGTGCGACAATGGATCAAATTGGCGTCGTTGTCGGAGATTCTTGTAGATTTTAACCATTATTATAGTCTAACTATTATTATAGTCATAGGTGTTTTAACATTTTTTTTTGCCCTAACTTTCTTGTGTTCTGATCGTTTTGCGGTTTAGGAAAAAAAGTTCTGTTTTTAAGAAAATCGTCTTAGATTATTCCGATTATTTGTCGATTTATTAGGAAAAAATCAAGGATCGAAAGCCTATATTTAGAATCTAAATAGTGGACGCCACCCTAAAAAATCGAAATTCCCTATTTTTCTATTTTTTATGATTTATTTTCTGTTTTGGTAGTTTCCGAAAATTCCGCAAAAATTCTCAAAATTCTTAATTCACGTTATTAGATTAATTTTCATGTTTTTGTATTTTATTTTAATCGTTTTTTCGTATTTCAAATGTTTTTACTTAATAGGGACATTGTCGGTATTTTTCTATTTGTTGTTGCATTGTTGAATTAGTTGTGTTTTCTCATTGTTTGTTGATTTTTTTTTCTTTTCTATTGAGTTTAACATGGTTGACCAAAGAACCCTCAGAGAACTTGTTGTCCCTAATGTTAATTATAATGTTTTATGTATTGAATTTCCTATTGCTGTTGTACCTTTCGAATTGTAATATGGTTTAATACACTTGTTGTCAAGGTTTAATGGTTTTGCAGGTGAGGATCCGCATAGGCATCTAAAAGAATTTCAGATTGTGTGTTCTACATCATTGAGGCCTCAAGGAATTACTGAAGATCATGTTAATCTTATAACATTTCCATTCTCACTACATGGTGCTGCAAAAGATTGGTTATATTATCTTGAGCCAAATTCTATTACAAGTTGGAATAATATGAAGAAAATCTTCTTAGAAAGATTTTTCCCTACTTCAAGAGCTTCTTCGATCAGAAAAGAAATATGTAGTATTAGACAGGTTGACATGGAATCAATGGCTAAATATTGGGAGAGATTCAAGCAGTTAATGTCGAGTTGTGCTCACCACCAGATTTCTGAACAATTACTAATACAATACTTTTATGAGGGATTGTTACCAATGGAAAGAAACATTTTAGATGTTGCTAGTGGTGGAACACTTGTTGATAAGACTCCAGCTGCTGCCAAATCCTTGATTGAGAAGATGTCACTTAACTCTCAGCAGTTCACAACAAGGGATACTTTTGTAGTCCAAGCAAAATGTGTGAATGAGATTCGGGTTTCTTCTTCCAACAAAGCTCTAGAAACCAGAATTGATGAACTTACCTCTTTAGTGAAACAATTGATGTTACCCCTTCCACCACCACCACCATATAACCCTCCACAAGTAACCACCTTTTCACCTTCTGAACCTTCACTAGAGGAACTTGTCGAGCAAATAGTTGTAAACAGTCTCCAATTTCAGCAGCGAACAGATTATAGTATTCAGACTTTACAAACACAAATTGGACAACTTGCCACTTCAATGAGTGCCATGCAACAAGCTCAAGGATTAAACCAACTACATGCCCAAACAGTAGTTAATCCAAAAGGCTCTAATGTGAGTGCAATTTTCTTGAGATCCGAAAAAGTTACAGAACCAGCCTCAGAAAAAAATAAAAACATTGTTAGTGTAACACCTGAACCTTCTATTGTTATTGAGGTTTAAAAAAAAGTATGTATCACCAATCCCTTTCCCACAATGAGTACTAAAAAATAAGAAGGTTGACGAGGAAAAGCATTCTGTTTTTCAAATAGAGTTGTGTCATACCCCAAAATTTGCCCGTTAATATTACAAGGCATTTTTCAAGGCACTCCAACTTATTTTTCAAAACATTGATCTTAAGGGAACAAATACCCAGCATACAGGTGGCCAAATCCGGAAAATGGCCTAAACTGGCTTGCTCGCTAGGCGAGCAAATCCTTCGCCTAGCGAACCCTTCGCTACACCACTCGCCTAGCGAAGCTTGCGAATACCAGAAATTTTGGGCTTCATTCTGAGCCCATTAGGTCACACAAAAAGCATTATAAATACCAGAACTTCAGTCAAAAAAGGAAAAAACGAAAGGAGGAGACGGACGGAGACAGAGAGAAGGAATAACAAACCCTGGAGGCTAACCCAGAGAATTCAGAGCAACCCTAAAGGAAACCCTGAAGGAGACGCATCTGCACAAAGGTTACCTCCGCCCAACTCAATCCGGCGCCAACCCTAAGAGTGACTTGCCAATTCAAGGTTGCAATTCAATTGCAAACAGGTTTACATTACTATTCCCGCTTTATGTTCTTAATTTACATGTGGCATTATGATTGAATTTATAAAAACATCTTAAGTTTTGCATGTGGATTTAAGTATGTATGGATATCTTGAACGTCTAACCATGTAATTTCTGTAATGGATGCCATAGGGTTTGGAGCTCGCTGAAATCGTACTGTTCTAAAATTCAAAACCCGCAGCCGTTCGCTAGCACATCGCTAAGCGAACATATAGCGAGCGTTCGCTAGGCCTTCGCTAGGCGAGGCAGCAGCGAACATGACAGTCGCTGATTTTTCTGTTCTGATCTTTGCTCATCTGACATGTTTTATTATCACCATGCATTGTTTATCTGACACTATTACTGTTGTGATTCCTTTTGTTTGGTGCAATTCTCGATTGCACTCTGATTTGGTATTCTGACCTGTTTGCTGAATTTTGTAAGGGTTCACATACTCCCGGAAAAGGTAGCTTGCTAGGTATTCCACTTTATTTGTGGGATACCCTTGTGGAGATTCATCCTAATTACTTAATTGATTTTAATGTGGAGATTCATCCTAATTACCTAATTGATTATAAAATATTGCCTTTGAATATGTGATCTTGGACCTCTCTTTGTTGCCTTACGATTACGGTGTTACGGTCATGTCCCGCGAATGTGGGGATACACTTAGCAAAGACCCTTCGGTTAAATCATCATGTCCCTATAAGATAAATCATAGTCCCTCGGATGTTGCCTGCGAATATATGATTTTTGTCCCTCGATGACCCGTCGTTGTAGCCTACGGTTAAATGATGATCGTCCCTTCGAATGCTAAGGTATCCTTACAAATGTTGCCTTTAATGACCAATCGATGACCCTACGATGTCCCTTTTACATCCAAAGGATAAAACTACTTACTTCTCAATAGTAAGGACAGTTTTACCCTCATAAGGATAGGAAATACCCATAAAGACCTTGGGTAGGTATAACTCTTAAATGCTGAATCACGACTCAAAATACTTTTCACACCTCACACTTTGCAAAATATCTACTAGAAAATCACCACTTGGTATACATTCGTACTAGAATCATTGCCAAGTTATATTTTTCTAAACAGCTTTCAAAATTAAACGAGATAAATACTTTGTATACATTCGTACAAGAATCATTACAAAGTTAAACTCTCTTTTCAAATCATTTTCTAAGCAATTCACAAACACTTTTTTCAGACAAGGAAAATAACATAAGTGATCAAGCAATTAAGAGCCCATGGATAACCATGGATACAAAGGGTGCTAACACCTTCCCTTTGTATAATGTACCTCCCGAACCCAAAATCTAATCAAGGTCTTTCCTGTTCTTTTCCGCCTTTCCTTATTGGATAAAAGAAAAGTCGGTGGCGACTCTTGCTATCCGCGACATTTGCTTTCCAAAGCAAAAACACACAAAGTCAGTTCACCGTATGACAGAACTGGCGACTCTGCTGGGGACCCTTAAAAAGAGAGGTTACCTTAAAAAAAAAAAAAAAAAAAAAAAAAGATCACTTATTTGATTTGCCTGATTGCTTGGGTATTTTATGCTTGAGTGAAAGATCCTACACCCGGATCTAGTGTACCTTAGGTAAGTAGCAAGAGATCATCGCGACTATCCGGCGTATACGGGAATGGTTAAAATGATGGCTACGGTTAATGTGACACTTTGGATGTCCTGATGTTCCTCATGTTTACTTGAGGAGAAATTTGGCGTCTGCGTGGTGTCATCAAAGCATTAACCAGACCTTTAGAATCCTAATTGACTCATCCTGGCCATTAGAAAGTAGTGAGATAACTGACTTCGGTTCCGACTGGGGTTGGTTGAGACTCGATACTACACTCTTTGAGATTGGACTTTAGGGAAGCTTTGGTCAACCACTTGGTGTTGCACTGAAGTGGACTTAAAGGAAGGTCAATGATTGGAGATCCTTTTAGAACCCGGTTACTATTCTAGGACAGGTTGAACCAACCAAACTTCAGTGGGGAGGGTACTTACCTATGGAACTCATGCAAGCCTTTAAACTTAGGAATGACTGTTGTGTGACTTGCTTGTGCTTGTTATTTACATAACATCATAACATCATAACATCATGGCATTGTACTAACCATTTCAAGGACTTTAAACATTGAAAACATTTTGTCGCATCCGCGAAAAACAACCGGCGGGCTGAAACAAAAACAACACAGAGCCGCCACCGTGCGTTATTTATCCCAAAAGAGGGAAAGGAAACGCTCGAAGTAAACCTGGGAAAAGCATGGTCTCGCGACCAAAGAGAATGGGATCGGGAGTCGGTTACACAAGGGGAAGGTATTAGCACCCCTCACGTCTGTCGTACTCGACGGGATCCACGCTCAAACGATAGAAAAAGGTTGCTAAAACAAAACATCACACACACACTGAAGACAACACATGTGGGAGAATCAGAGCTGCCGTAGTTCGGCTCACGCACGCCGAAACAAAACACACGCAAAAACGGGCAAACATGGAACCCGAACGCCAATCGCTGGACTTACATCGGCTTCCGAACCAAACAAACACACTCAGGATACGGACAGCCAATCGCTGGGCTTACATCTATATCCTGACACACAAGAGGGTTAACAAGCAAACACACACAAAAAGAAAAAAAGTGCCCGGAGAGACCTCGCACGGTCTCCTGCCTACGTACCTCATCTGGTATGAGGATCAGGGCGACGTAGTTCCCCTGAACGGGAAAAAAATTCTAACCAGATACAAAGGGAGACACACTACTAGGGAGCTGGACTCGAGCCTAGATGTTATCATGCATCATTGCCCTATGTTATGGTTTCTATCTACTTGCACAACAGCAAGCTAATCCTAACCAGGAAGAAGCAAAGCATGCAAGCATAAACAAAGCAAAGCATACATTTCAAATAGCACACACTATATCCAGTCAAAGTGGGCTCAAACAAAGGGTTAGACTGCCAAGGCAAGTCAACTGTGTCAGGGTGGTGTTAGCTCTTAACCCTGACATTGAGAGTCAGGGTGAAGCAGAGGAAAGGTGAGTGAAGATGAGACTTCACAGCTCTTATCCCTGGCCAGGGAGAGCTTCAGACAAAGGAGCGTGGGTTCAGAAAGTGGGAACCCTTCTACACTCATGACTCTGACTCAACTGTACAACTGTACAAGATCTTGGGTTAATGTCCCAATGCATCAACACAGTGGTGTGAGCAGAGGGACGACTCAACAGAATAGCGGGAGATAGATTGCATATCTCTTCTATCCGCCAATTGCCTTAATCAAGGTCTTTACCTGCTTGGGGACAAAAATAAACAATCACAAACATCGCCTCTTAAGGAGGACTTCAGACAGTTGCCTGGCCAAGTAACAGGCCAGGTCTTCCAGACTACATGAAGTTAGAGTGTTCTACCTCTATTGGTTAAACAACCAAGCAACAGCAAGCAAGTTCTCAAGGAACTATTAGCAACTAATGTACCTGAAATCAATCAAATACAATCAGTATACCAATCACAAAAGCAAAACAGACAGTATAAAAGCCAACAGTCAATGTTCAATCAAACAATGCAATGTGCAATGCACAATCAACTCAAGTGAGCCAAGCATCCTACAAAATAAAACAAGTTAGTTCACAACAATTAACCAAATCAAACTCAATTAACTTGAAGCAATCTCCTTAAGGCATTTGCATCTCAACCTGAAAAGCCAAACTCAAATATGAGAAACAAGACCACTAGGACAAGCCTAGGGTCAAAAGGAGATGAAAAATCCAAAACAGCAAGTGAAAATTATCCAAAATCACAATCAAACAATTTAGAAACAAAACCAATTGGTCTCATGCTCATATCATTCACCATTATCATTTCATGAACAAAATAACACAAAACATGCAATTTGCAACCTCAAAGGACCAAACAGAATGATCTCACTCAAATCAATATCAAAATATTTCAATAAATTCCACAAAAATTCAAGTCTAAACAGAACACATATCATGTAAAGCACACCAAATTTCAGCTCATTTAGATCAAGGGAAGTAGGTCAATGAAATTCATAAAGTCCAGACAAGTTCAAGCAAGCCAACACAAGGCATCAAAACAAGCATCAACTTCCACCAATCATAAAACAGTGAAAAAACATGATAAATGAATGGGATCAAAGCCAAAATGTTCTATAAGATGTCTACAATGCTCATGTCAAATTTCACATCCATCCAATTAATGACCAGAATTTCACAAAGCAAATACAAACATGTGTCACAAAAAATCAACAAATGACCAAACAGGGGAGAAAAATTCCAATCAAATAGGAAATTCCATCAATAAATCCAGAAAAATTCCCATGTATTCTCAACATCCATATGCTCAATCATGCAAAAATTCAACTCAATCCAATGTCCAAAAGCATGGCAAATGAAATCATGAAATTGAACTAAGCATGGTGTGACACAAATTGTCACACCTCTATTCAAAAAAATCATATCTCATCATCCAGGAACTCAAAAATTTCAAACCACATATCAAAATGACCAGAAATGAGTCTAGTTTAAGCACAAAAAATTTAATGAATTTCTAATGAAGCATCATCATTTTATGAGCAAAAGAGTGAGCAAGGTACAAGCAAACATATGTTCATACAAACCCTAGGCCATGCCAAAATTTACACGTGAACAATTTTATTAAAAATAACCAAAAAATAGTAGAGATTACAAGGATCATGGTGGAAAAAATCTCATTCAATTTGGATTAATATTTTGTGAGTTAAGAATTTTTGAATGTAAGGAAAAAATAAAAAAACATGAAATGGAGGCATGTGAATCATGTGAACATATGAAAATAAATGTCAAAAGGCAAGATGAAAAGCGGTGCGGCCAGGACTCGAAGTGAGATCCTATTTGACAGCCTGGCGCGCTCAAACACAAGGCAACGTGAACAGTAGCGCGAAATTGGATTAAACAAGGCTTATTTTGAATTTTTTCAAATGTTCTTCATGTTCTTCATGTTCTTCACACATTCATAGGTCCAAGAACAAATCTCCACCAAATTGGACAAACTTTATATCAACGGAAAGGTATTTCAACGTACATCATGAATCCATAATTATTTTGATCTAATTCTTGATAAATAAAAAAAATCGAAGCAAAACATGTTTGTGCACAAAACTTCAAATCATCATAACTTCCTCGTTTCTCAACCAAATTTAGTGGTTCAAAGTGCAGAATTCTCTACATCCAAAGATCTATCTAAAACATCAAACAAATTCAAGAATTATTGAGGTCGAAAAATCACCTTCAATGATGTGCAGTTGTGAATTCGTGCGTTTTCCACCTTGTAATGCCAAAACAGATCTTCTATGATGCTTGAGTTGATGAATGAAGCAAGTCTTGGATGTTAATTGTGCACGATCTTGATGAAATCTTGAATCGCCATTGTTGCACCTCACTTTAATAGTCCAAAATTTGGCTTGGAAATGATGAATTCTTGCTTCAATTAGCTTCAATAATGCATATAAATGATGAATGGATGAAGATCAATGCAAAGTTTTTGAAGAAATTGCAAAAAAGTGAAGATGAAAAGTTGAGAGAATTTTGGAATTTTGGATCTAGATCTGAAATTCTGTTATGATTAATCAAAAAACAGTTAGGATTATGTTTATATATGTATTATTAAACATGTTAGTAATCACAATTTGTGTTAATGAAGTGGATTAGTGAAAATGCAAATTCATGCTAAATGTCAATTTGGTAATTTCACCCACACTTATGCAATGCAATGTAACAGTGGAATTTTTTTGTTGCAGCAAGTTTCAAATGGTGTATGTGAGCTAATGCAATTGGAATTATGTAAAAACCATGAATATTTCTCAAAATCACTTTTTCCCTCCACTTTTTAAAATTAATTCACTTGAAAAATGGAATTTTTATGTGATGAGTTTTCATGACATGTGATGATGGATCATGATAGTACATGTCAAATGGAGTTTGCTCAAAGAAACCTCACTCAATTTGGCCTTGTGAATCAAAAGTTATGCCACTTTGAAATTCAACTTTTTTGGACAATGATCAATCCATAACTTGCCAACCACACATGAGAAATGAGTGTTCTTGGACTTTTTGGAAAGGTGAGAGCAAGATCTACAACTTTCATGTTGGACAAAATTTCATTTGAAGCATTTTTGGACATGTAATTTTGAGGAGGAAAACTTTCCATTTTTGGCAGTTTTCACTTACAAGTCACTTTCTATTTTTGGAAAGTTTCCATCTGACTTTATTTTCTTCATTCTTGATGTTTGAAATGTCAAATGAAACTTGTTTAGACATGAATGAAGTGTCTCTAACTCTCTCCCACCTCCAAATCCATCATTTCAGGCACAGTTGACCACAGTTGACTTTTCTGACTGATAGATGAATTTGGCTATGCATTGATCAAGTTGAGCCTCAATCCTCTGATGAAATGGCTCAATGATGAAACCCTAGCTTCCATAAGCTCAATACAATCATGAAATGATCCCCATATCCATTGTAACCCTCATCTCCTTCACAAGCCCTGATTGGCCCAATACAACTGATTAGGGTTGACCAGTGGTCAAAACCCTAATCCCAAGGTATCTGATCAATCATACTGAATCTCTTGGTGATGATGAAACCATGATGATGATGATGTATCATTTCAACCAAGATCAAGCTCAACCCCCTTGAGAAATCATGAAACCCTAATTTGTATCACAAACCCTCAGATGGCTAGTGATCAATTCAATCAATGAAACCCTCAGCTTGCATCTTAACCTCTTATCTTCTGATCAAGACCTAGGAGGATGATTTGCACAAAGTAGCCACATGATATGCAACATGCTAATGACTAATGACCTAAGAAATGCAATGCAATATGTTAAGCTAGTCCCAAGAGAGGAGGGCAAATTTTGAGGTGTTACAGCTGCCCCTATTCAATCCACTGTGAACCTGTCAATATGAATAGCCTCGGCTTTCAGATGATTAGGATGAAGAGTGATTGAATACCAAGAACAGACGAACAATTTGCACTCTGATGGGAAATAATTAACAATGCCTGTCAGAATCGGCAAAGAAACAAACTTGAAAGAAAAACCCGTCTGGTACGGAAAAAATCGGCCTGAATACCGAAACAGAAATATATGGATAACTGGTAACACAGAGATAACCAAGGCCTGAACGCCTCCCTTCAGTCTGAATACTGAACACCGGAATATGAGAATATTGACGTCGGTCTGAATACCGGAAGATTAGCCTGAACGCCACTTTGGTCTGAACACCACTTTGGTCTGAACACCACTTCGGTCTGGATACCGGAAAACTGGTCTGGCTGCCACAAGCTGCGTCGATCTAATTATCGGAAGCTTCTTCGATCTGAAAATCGGAAACTTGGCCTGAGCGCCACATCGGTCTGAATACCCGCCTCGGTCTGGACACCGGAAAACTTGTCTGGATACCATAAGTACTTCAACCTGATCGTCGGAAACTTCTTCGATCTGAAAATCGGAAACTTGGCCTGAATGCCACCTCGGTCTGGATACCGCCTCGGTCTGAACACCGCAAAACTGGTCTGAATACCATAAGTACTTCAACCTGATCGTCGGAAACTTCTTCGATCTGAAAATCGGAAACTGGCCTGAACGCCACCTCGGTCTGGATACCGCCTCGGTCTGAACACCGGAAAACTGGTCTGAATACCATAAGTACTTCAACCTGATCGTCGGAAACTTCTTCGATCTGAAAATCGGAAACTTGCCCTGAGCGCCACATCGGTCTGAATACCCGCCTCGGTCTGAACACCTGAAAACTGGTCTGGATACCATAAGTACTTCAACCTGATCGTCGGAAACTTCTTCGATCTGAAAATCGGAAACTTGGCCTGAACGCCACCTCGGTCTGGATACCGCCTCGGTCTGAACACCGGAAAACTGGTCTGAATACCATAAGTACTTCAACCTGATCGTCGGAAACTTCTTCGATCTGAAAATCGGAAACTGGCCTGAACGCCACCTCGGTCTGGATACCGCCTCGGTCTGAACACCGGAAAACTAGAGACTGCCACAAGTACTTCAACCTGATCGTCGGAAACTTCTTCGATCTGAAAATCGGAAACTGGCCTGAACGCCACCTCGGTCTGGATACCGCCTCGGTCTGAACACCGGAAAACTCTTCTTGCCTGTCAGCATCGGCAGAGATAACAAAACAGTGATAAGTGAGTCGGCACGCATGCCAAAGACCCATGCTGGGGATAACACGCCACGGACCGGCTATTCTTTATTCCGCCCTAGCACACGAACACTTCGCGTTTAGCTGGGGATTATTCTTTCTTGTTTTTCTTTTTTGGACCCCGAAAATTTCTTTGATTAACATTCCCTATCTCTGCTCGACAGAAACCCTTCCTCCAATATCGCACTACTGGGAAATACCTTTGATTCAAATTCATGATGCTAGACTCCTCGGAGTAACACCTTCCTCTTCGGGCACAACCACCTCTCAAACGATAACCACGGCTTGAGACTAGCTTTATGCTTGCAATATGATGCATGATTTATTTTTCCGCGTAATGCTCCATAATTATGGAAATGCTACGCGATTTATTATGCAATATGCTATGCTTATTTTTCATGATGAATGTATAAAAAGCATCCCCCTCGAGGGACTCTCCTGGGGAGCCCGAGACACTCCGCCGAGGAACTCGTCAACACTCCAATTTCCACCCTGATGGGGAATAGCGCTGCTGCTAGGAAAAGGCAACCCTTGTTGGGGAAAACCTCCTTTACCCCCCGATCCTCTTGGGGATATCGCTGGGGATAAGAACCACCAACGCTCTCTGTGGGGGAAACAACAGTCTTTGACTTGCTGGGGATATAAATCCCGACTCTGCTTTGGGAAACCCTCACAGATACCTCCACTGGGGAATAACAACCTCCAGGCCTGGCAACTGGGGAAGCATCAATCTAAAACCTGCTAGGGATAACCATCCTGTCCCTGCTAGGGAATCCACAGACCTTGAATCTGCTGGGGAATTAGTCATTCTGACTCTGCTTGGGGAGGAGGACAGTCCGATATTGGACACCCGTCGACTCGTCGAACCGCGACATTCATATCCAACTCCCATGTCAGCTTTCCAATTTTGAGAACTCCCAGACTCGTCTGGACTTTTTCTGCTCCATCATCTTGTATTCCCAACCGCTCCGAGCTCGACAGAGAGCGAACTCCTGGGATTTATACAGACTTTTCAACCTTCAGACTTTGAAGAGTCTTCTTGATTAATTCCAAGGATCGTCGTACGTCTCGCCGTCTTTTCCCCGTTCTTCCATTCATTCGTCCCTGATTGGACTCCGTGGGGACTGTTTCGTCAAGAGCTTCCACACCACAACCTGCAAGTGAGTGAAAATACCTAACAGTTCCTGCAAAATAGATCGTTAGATAAAACCGTGCCCCAGGCGTGTCAAGATTTCAACACTTGGGTCACTCAACCTTCCGAATAAGATTTCAAGTTTTCAATCTTATAAACATGCATTGGAAGGGACCTGTATGTCTTAAAATGCAAAATTCTTTATCACAAACAATTGGATGTTTTTGCAATCAAAACGGTAATGAAAAACAAAAACAAAATTATTTGACTGAATATGCATTTTATTGACATGGAAAAGTGTGGCTCAAATTGAACAATACAAAGGATGCAATTCCTGAAAAGAGGTAATTGCGCGCAAAAGGAAAAATTTATCCTAATGGCAATGTGAAACCCGTGATCTCATCGAGTTCCAACTCGGTTACACCCCATATGTCCTCAGACTCTCCATGTTTTCTGCCTTCTGAATAAGACGATTCCAATTGATCCCTACCGGGGATTATCCATGATGCTTTAACCAAAGCGCAAACGATCATGCCGGACGTAGTTGTTCGTTTCAATCCCTCTTTTGCCTGGACCGCCCTTTCGGGTTTTCAGTCCACCGGGATACCCATTTTTGCCCAAGTCGCCTTTTCAGGTTTTCGACTTGCCGGGTGTACAGTTTTTTCATTTTTATCCCTAATTTTTGCCCGAACCTTTCCTTTCTGTTTTTTTTTCGGTTCCCCGGGATGCCCATTTTTGCCTGGACTCTTTTATTCTTTTTGTCCAGCGGGTCAATTTTTTACGAAGTATCTTTTAACTGCGTCCGCATCTGTAGGGGATGGAAAATCCTCGCCACTCATGGTCGTTAGCAACAAGGCTCTGTCAGAGAAAACCTTCTTGACCATGCTGGGGAATCGTGATTGGGTGTCCACTTGCCCCTACGATTGTTTTGAGGAGGAAGGATCCTTTTCAGCACCATATCACCCACGTGATATACCCGAGGTCGTACCTTTCTGTCAAAAGCACGCTTCACTCGTTGCTGATACAACTGCCCATGACAGATGGCTGCCAGCCTCTTTTCCTCAATCAGGCTCAACTCTTCATACCGGGTCCTCACCCATTCAGCCTCTTGCAATTCCACGTCCATCAGGACTCTCAAAGAGGGAATCTGAACCTCAACTGGTAGCACCGCTTCCATTCCATATACCAACGAGAAAGGTGTTGCCCCAGTAGATGTGCGCACCGATGTTCGGTACCCAGGATACCAGCTTCCTACTCAATCACCCTTGCTGGTACATTCAAACGTTATCCGGGCAACAAAAGGAATGTGGGATCCTTTCAGTGTAACCAAAGCAGTACTAACTCCTTCTTCACATTAACCTTCCCCATCAGACATCAGAATCCGTTCGGATTCAGGGTCAGGCCCCTCCTCCGGGATCGGTTACTCTCAATCTTTCGATTGGAGCACCTCGAGACATCCTCATCAGGGAACTCAAACTTCCTCGGTTGATAATCCTCTACGGGTTGTGGGGCGATGTAATCAGACAATACACCCCTTGATTGCTTTCTAGGAATATCCCAAATCAGTCAACCTTCTCTTGCACTCTCACAACCCGTCCGGCCAATGCTGGCTTTTTCAAAAATCTACCTGATCAGATCCATCTCGAAATCCACAAAGTGGTATGAACCAGCATACACTGTCTCGGTCGGCGAGCAGCCTATGCCGAAGTACAACAAGTTTTCTCGAGCAGTGAATGTATTGTTTCACAGTCGGTAAACTTTTTGCTAAGGTAAATTGCATGCTCTTTTCGACAAGACTCGTCATGGTGACCCAATACACCTCGTAGACCCCTCGAAGGCTGTCAAGTACAGAATTGATGGTCGTCCCTCTACAGGGAGCATCAGAATCAGAGGCTCCTGCAACTTATTCTTTTATTTTTTCAATGCCCCTTGGCAATCATTATGCCACCTGACCGTTTGATCTTTTTTTTTCAACAACTTGAGTATAGGTTCACACGTGGCGGTTAGAGGATATGTGAACCATGACATGTAGTTCAATCTACCTAGGAGACCACGAACCTCTTTTTTGTTCTCGGTTCAGGCATTTTTTTTTTTTTGCATCACTTTTCTTTTTTTTTTTTTTTTTTTAAGTAGGATCAACCTCGATTCCCCTTTTTTACAATGAACCCCAACATCTTACCGGACCGCACTCTGATAGTGCACTTATCTCAATTGAATTCAACCTCAGTTTGAATTATCGCAACCGGTCGGCCAACTCGGCTAGATCCACCAGATGCCCCTCTTCTGTTTTGGGACTTTGCTATCATGTCATCAACATAGCATTCAATTTCATGATGAATCATATCATGAAACAAAGTCAATAGGGCCCTCTGATAAGTAGCACCGGCATTCTGCTTCTCTAGAGGACAGTCTTCTCTCCATGGTAGCTTGTGCACAACGACATCGGTATCCGACCCTGGCTTATCCTGACACGACCAGGCGAAGGTATCCACATGCTCCTTCAACAATGCTACCATTCTGCTTTTGACTCGCCTCTGAAGCGGCCCCCAATTTTCACTTCCTTTCTGACCTCGGTGGTATACCGGTTAACAAGCTCAACTCGCTCTTCACACGGCTGAATCACCTCCTCCTCTTATTTCAACAACCTGGCTAATTCCAGCAGATCACAATCTTCTTCGCCTTCTTCTTCGGCATGATAGATCAGATTGTCGACGTCATATGAGGTGTAACCAAATTGTTGTCAATGAGATCCGGAGAATGATCGCATCTGTATGAATGTTGATTCATGCATCGCTTTAGAACCGGTGCGAGTCAAAACAAAAAGAAAAATGAAAACATTGCCATTTTTATTTGTTTTTAAACTGTAAAAATAAATAAAAAAACAGGGAACACCGCTTTTAATTGAAAAACATCCATTTATTAATGATGCAAAATGTTGCAAAATGAAACATGAGGTGGCCCTTACAATGGACCATTACGTTTCGGGCAAAACGTATGGCTTTCATGCAAACAGAATTGAAAACAGAAAATATTACTCTTCCGGATGAATGACAGTGATGATCTTTTTAGGCTGTCCAGTTCTGGACTTCCATCCCTGGTACGCACAGTTTTATCTACAAGTCAAGTTCACAGTCACTGTCAGTCTCTTCCCCCACCGTACAGACATGACCGGAATCTTCGGCAATTGCACCCACCATCATCTGACCATGCGCCGGCATGGGATTAGCACCAACATTCAGTGATGGTGCAAAATTGATGGCCTTAGAATCCACCAGGTCTTGGACAGCATGCTTAAAAGCTCTACAACCCTCAATGTTATGTCCAGATGCACCAGAGTGGAATTCACACTTGGCGTTCTCATCATAATTGGGAGGCTTCTGATCTGATCTCAATGGAGCTAACGTCCTCAATTGTACCATTCCGAGATCTTTCAACTTCTTCAACAGAAGAGCATACGTCATGGGTGGCCTATCAAATTGACGATCCATCCCCATTCCTCTCACTTTGCACCCAGCTCTCTGTGCTCTCTGTTGAGTTGGCTGATGTTGCTGTTGTACCGACCGATTACCAATAGGAATCATTACCGCAACAGTATGCTGGTAATAATGATCCCTACCGTGTCCTCTCTGAGCATGGACATTCACAGCGCTCGCGCCATCCTCCTTCTTATGCTGACCATCACCAAAGGATCTCTTCGTTCCAGACGACGAAGCTGTAAGAACAAAAATTGTTCTACAATAGATTCCATGATTTTGATGATAACAAAAGATGAAACCAAAAATGGCACCCTCACGAAAAGTTTCTAAGTGTGCAGGGTTCTAAGGAAAGAAGGAAGAAATCATCAGATACAGAATCATATCAGATACAAATTATCAGAAGACCAGAAGCATCTGAAGTAGAAACACGTTCAAGAAAGTCTAACTCTGAGCAAAACAGCGAAATATCAGAAGCATTTGAACAAGAAGTACGCTCTAGAAGTTCTGATTCTGAACAACGGTATGTCAAACTCCAGAAGTTCTTAGCGCTATCTGAAGAAACCATCAGAACTCAAAAGAGATCAGAAGTTAGATAGCAAGATTCCAAGATCTCCAGAAACACGAAGACTCTGATTATGGAATTGCTAAATAAGGAAGAGTAATGTTAACTTCAAATAAAGTTATGGAAATGGACTTCCTAATACAGAAAGAGACGTTAACTCCAAATTCAAATGAATAGGAACTATTTTTGGAAAGTAATCATTCAAGAAGAGAAAGTTGCTTTGGCAACAAGCAACATAAGTTATGGCACTAATTATTATTCAAGAGTTATTATCTGCTATGATTTTTCAACGGATCCTTCTCTTCTATATAAAGGACTGCAAATCAACATTGAGACACAAGTACAACATCACAAGATTTTACTGAAACATCAACTTTGAGAGGTTAGAGAAAGCAAGCATACACAAAAACATTCTTCATCTCTCTCAATATTTCACAAAGCTTTTGCTTGAAACGTTAAACACTTTGTTCTTACTGTTGTAATATTTGCTTATCTTAGAAGCACTCTAGATTACATAAGTTTTTATCTTTGTTGTATTTCCTCAAGTGACTCTGTGTAGTCTGTATACTTGAGAGGACTAAGAGATCTTTCTCTTAGACGTTGTTTGTAATCAATCTTTCAAGATTAGTGGATTAAGTCCTTGTTGAAGGCGAAATCACCTTGGCCGGGTGGACTGGAGTAGCTTTGTGTTATAAGCGAACCAGTATAAAAATCCTTGTGTGATTTTCATTTTGAAAAAGCGCTTATTTTCCAAACAATTCAAACCCCCCCTTTCTTGTTTTTCTCACCTTCAATTGGTATCAGAGCTCCGGCTCTGTTATTGATTTTCTAATCAAACACTTAACAGTGTAGAGAGATCCAGAACGAGAAAAACTATGGCCCACACAAATGAAAAGGATAGTTACAATGCTAAGCCTCCTGTCTTTGATGGAGAGAAATTCGATTACTGGAAAGATAGAATCGAAAGTTTCTTTCTAGGCTATGATGCTGATCTCTGGGACATTGTCACAGATGGATACAAACCTCCTGTCACAGAGGATGGAGCTGAAGTTCCCAGAAGTAAGATGTCAGATGATCAGAAGCGAGTTTTCAAGAATCATCACAAGGCCAGAACCATACTCCTCAATGCTATATCTTACAACGAGTATGAAAAGATCACCAACAGAGAAACAGCCAAAGACATACTTGACTCTCTGAGGATGACTCATGAAGGAAACTCTCAGGTCAAAGAGACAAAGGCTCTGGCGCTTATCCAGAAATATGAAGCTTTCAAAATGGAAGATGATGAAGCCATAGAGGCAATGTTCTCTAGATTCCAAACTCTGATTGCAGGTCTCAAAGTTCTAGACAAAGGATACACAACTGCAGACCACGTCAAAAAGATAGTCAGAAGTCTGCCAAAGAAATGGAGACCCATGGTTACTGCTCTGAAGCTGTCAAAGGATCTGAACAATATCAGTCTTGAAGAACTTGTCAGCTCCCTCAGAAGCCATGAGATAGAACTAGAGGAAGATGAGCCTCAGAAAAGGAACAAGTCCGTAGCATTAAAGTCCAGATATGAAAGACGCAAACCTGACAGAACCAATGCTCTCCAGGCAGAAACTGAAGATACTGATGACTCTGAACTAGAAGATTCTGATGATGAAGAAGAATTGTCCCTCCTGACCAGAAGAGTTAAACAACTCTGGAAAAAGAGGAACAACAATTTCAGAAGACCAAGACCCAGAGGGGATCGATCAGAATCAACCTCAAAAGGTAAAACTAACAAAGATATTACTTGTTATGAATGTAAAGAAACAGGTCACTACAGGAATGAATGCCCCAAGCTAAAGAAAGACAATTCTAGAAAAGAAAGCTTCAAGAAAAATACCTTCAGGACAAAGAAAGGATTGATGGCTACCTGGGATGATAGTGAATCTGAGTCATCAGAATCTGACTCTGATGAAAAGGCCAACGTGGCACTTATGGCTACCACATCCAGGAGCAGCTCAGATGAAGAATCTGAAGAGGTATTTTCTGAACTCTCTCGATCTGATCTAGAATCATGCTTGTCAGAAACTCTTAGCTCATATCAGAAATTAAAACAAAAGCTTAAAAACATAAAAGGCTGTTTTAAAGCAAAATTTGAAGAATGTGGCAAGCTTGAGATGACAATTCTAGAGCGGGAAGATACAATCAGATCTTTAACATTAGAAAGAGATGGAGCCAAAAGAAAAAGCTTAGAATTAGAAGAAGCGTTGTCTCAAGCACCACAAACTTCAAATAAATTAATTTATGAATACGAAGAAGTCTTTCAAGAATTTCTGAAAAATGGAATAGGTAGGAGTATTATGGCATCCATGATTTATGGAGTCAGTCAGAACAATAAAAAGGGAATTGGGTATGATCCTAAGGAAGTTAAAACTTCTTCTAGTGACCAACTTAAATCTCCATTTTCATATCACTACACACACACACAAGAACAAAAATTTGAAAATGCTAGAAAACCCAAAGTTATAAGAAACTCTGGGAAGACTAATCAGAAAGGACCCAAGAGATTCTGGGTACCGAAAGATAAGATTGTTTATGTTGCAGATATCCTATGCAGCAAAGTTCAGACACCAGTCATGGTACCTGGACTCTCGATGCTCGCGACACATGACGGGAAGAAAGTCTATGTTCCAAAGTCTGGAACTTAAAGACGCTGGATTTGTAGGTTTCGGAGGAGATCAGAAAGGAAGGATCAGAGGCTCCGGAACTATTGGTAATGGTACTCTTCCCTCTATATCTGATGTCCTTTATGTAGAAGGATTAATGCATAACTTATTATCCATAAGTCAATTAAGTGATAATGGTTATGATGTAATCTTTAATCAAAAAACATGTAAAGCCATAAATCAAAACAATGGTTCAGTCCTATTCACAGGCAAGAGGAAAAACAACATTTATAAAATCAATCTTTCTGATTTAAAAGAACAAAATGTCAAATGTCTGATGACTGTTCACGAAGAGCAATGGGTGTGGCATAGACGCTTGGGCCACATTAGCATGAGGAAACTTTCTCAGCTAAATAAACTCGAGTTAGTCAGAGGCCTACCTAAACTGAAGTTTTCTTCAGATGCTCTGTGTGAAGCATGTCAGAAAGGAAAATTTTCAAAAACAACCTTAAAAAAGAAAAATGTTGTTTCTACCTCTAAGCCTCTGGAACTTCTCCACATTGACTTATTTGGTCCTGTGAAAACAGCATCAGTCAATGGAAAGAAGTATGGACTAGTCATTGTTGATGATTACAGTCGCTGGACATGGGTGAAATTCCTAAAGCACAAGAGTGAGTCTCACTCTGTATTCACTAGTTTCTGCTCCAAAGTGCAAAAAGAATTTGACTCTAAAATTATTAGAGTCAGAAGTGATCATGGTGGAGAATTTGAAAACAAAGATTTTGAGGAATTATTTGACTCTAATGGAATATCCCATGATTTCTCCTGCCCTAGAACTCCACAACAAAATGGAGTTGTAGAGAGGAAGAATAGGACACTCCAAGAGATGGCCAGAACCATGATCAATGAATCTAATGTGGCAAAGCACTTTTGGGCAGAAGCTGTAAATACAACATGTTACATTCAGAATAGAATCTCTATAAGACTTATTCTGGAAAAGACTCCCTATGAACTGTGTAAAGGAAGAAAACCAAACATTTCATATTTTCATCCTTTTGCATGTTCTTGCTTTATCTTAAACACTAAAGAACATCTGAACAAGTTCGATTCCAAAGCACAGAAAGGTATTATGTTAGGATACTCAGAACGCTCTAAAGGCTACAGAGTATACAACACAGAAACCAAAATTGTGGAAGAATCAATTCATGTCAGATTTGATGATAAGCTTGACCTTGAAAAGTCAAAGCTAGTTGAAAATTTTGCAGATTTAGAAATCACTCTTGCAGGATCTGATAAAACTCCAGAAGCAACTGTCACTCAGAACTCTGAAGAAATTAAATCCCCAGAAATCCCAAAGAAAGTTAAAAGTCGTATCAATGTATCTGAAGATTTGATTCTGGGAAACAAAGACGAACCGGTTAGAACCAGATCTACCTTCAGGACCTCTGAAGATACTCCTCTGGGACTAGTGTCTCTGATTGAGCATACGTCTTGTGATGAAGCACTTCAAGATAACGACTGGGTTTCAGCCATGCAAGAAGAATTAGATTAATTCACAAAGAATGATGTCTGGGATCTTGTTCCAAAGCCCAGAGGCACTCACGTTATTGGAACCAGATGGGTATTCAGAAACAAGCTGAATGAGAAAGGAGAAGTCGTCAGAAACAAAGCTCGACTGGTAGCTCAAGGTTATAGTCAACAAGAAGGTATTGATTATAATGAAACTTTTGCTCCAGTCGCAAGGTTAGAATCTATTCGTCTTCTTGTATCTTTTGCTATTAACCATTCTATTAAATTATATCAAATGGATGTCAAGAGTGCATTCCTTAATGGTTATATATCAGAAGAAGTGTATGTCAACCAACCTCCAGGTTTTGAAAATCCAAATTTTCCAGAATATGTTTTTAAACTTAAAAAAACTTTATATGGACTTAAACAAGCTCCCAGAGCTTGGTATGAACGTTTAAGCAATTTTCTTCTGGAACACAATTTTATCAGAGGGAAAGTTGACTCCATACTTTTCTGTAAGAACCTTAACAATGATCTCATGATATGCCAGATATACGTTGATGATATTATTTTTGGTTCAGTTAACGCCTCTGTTTGTCAAGAATTCTCTAAGTTAATGCAGGCAGAATTTGAAATGAGCTTAATGCAAGAACTAAAGTTCTTTCTGGGAATTCAAATTAACCAAACTTCAGAAGTTACATATGTTCATCAAAGCAAATATATTAAAGATGTTCTGAAGAAATTTGACATGGCTGACTGCAACTCTGCAAAAACTCCAATGCATCCAACATGCATTCTTGAAAAGGAAGAAGTAAGCGCAAAGGTTTGTCAGAAGCTCTATCGAGGTATGATAGGCTCTCTTCTCTATCTGACTGCTACTCGTCCTGATATTCTCTTTAGTGTCTGTCTCTGTGCCAGATTCCAATCAGATCCTAGAGAATCTCATTTAACAGCAGTTAAGAGAATTCTCAAGTATCTGAAAGGAACTCCTAACCTGGGCCTGATGTATAAGAAAACATCAGAGTATAGACTTTCTGGTTACTGTGATGCAGATTATGCAGGAGATAGACTAGAACGAAAAAGCACATCTGGAAATTGCCAGCTTCTGGGAAACAATCTAATATCCTGGGCTAGCAAAAGACAGTCAACTATCGCTCTATCAACTACAGAAGCAGAATATATCTCAGCATCACTGTGCACAACTCAGATGCTCTGGATGAAGCATCAGTTAGAAGATCTGCAAATCTTTGAGAGTAACATTCCTATCTTCTGTGATAATACTGCTGCCATTTGTCTAAGTAAGAATCCCATTCTACATTCCAGAGCTAAACACATTGAAATAAAACATCATTTTATCAGAGACTATGTTCAGAAAGGGATAGTAACATTGAAGTTCATTGATACAGATCATCAATGGGCAGATATCTTTACTAAGCCTCTAGCTGAAGATAGATTTCTTTTTATCTTAGAAAATCTGAACATTCGAAATTGCCCTGAATGAAGTGTGGCTCTGAAGATGTAAAATGAGACTCTGACATAAACAAATGTGTTTCTGCCTCTGACTCTGATACTTCTACCAGTTAAGAAGATATCTGAGTTAGAAATCTCTAGGAACCAATCCTTTGGTATTCCTGAAGATCAGATACATCAACACGTGGAGCACTTAGCGTCTAACCCTAGAACTTCTAGACAGCTGTCCAGAAGAAAAACGTTTAAGATCTCCTCGAGCAGTGTGCATACTGTTAGGATTAGACATTCATTAATGAGCCTTAATCATTTTTCCCCCAAGCGTGCTAACTTGTGCTTTGTGCTAACGCTGAATAGTGTGTCGTTTTGCATGTGTTTTTCGTTTAGGGTATTTAAACACTTTTCTCACATTTCACACACTTATCACTCTCACTCACTCTCAAACCCTCTCTGAAGCATTTCTACAAACTCTTCATCTTCACCTTCATCTTCATCAACTATGGATGCTCAACAACAACAAGTTTTCAACTTTTCTCAGCAAATGGAATCCAACACCACTGCCCAAAGTTCAAGCATTCCAACTCCAACTGTTACAGGCGTTTCCATTACTCCAGTGTACAAGGAACCCCATATTCTTGATCGTCAACCTCACATTAACCTAGCAACTCCCTTTGAGGGACTGGATGTGTTATGTGAAACACTGGTGGACTTCGACAACATGAGGAGAAATGGAGTAGATCTTACTGAAGAACTCCGTATACAAGGGTGGGAAAACTACTTCCAAAGGCTTTATGGCCCCGTTTACCCAAATCTCATCAAAGAATTCTGGAGATTTGCTGATGCTGATGACCACTTCATCGTCTCCTTCGTATTAGGGGTAAAGATAGTGATTACTGAAAAGTCAATTGCTTCTTTACTAAACATGGAGAAAACTGGAGGAAAAAGGATTTACAACATCAACCCTAGGTCAAAGCGCATTGCTGAAGTAATCAATCCAACCATCTTCAAACTCAACACTGAAGGAAATCCTTCAAAGAACAAAGAGCTTCATCAGAACCTCAGAGTATGGCTCAAGATCATTCTGGGAACCATTCATCATCGCCCAGCATCAAACTCCTCTGACTACATCAATGCAGATCAGAAGTGCATTCTTTATTGCATTCACAAGGGTGTAAAGCTCTGCCTTCCTGCACTTCTCTTCAGATATCTCAGAGACTCTGTAAGGGAGACAAGAAACAACATGAAACCCAGATCCTACATCCCTCTGGGAAGGCTTATATCTGATGTTTTCATTGAGAATGGGTTGGTAGATCATCTGGAGAAGAACAGGCTGATGGAAGATCTGGCGATAGATACTGGAAGACCTTTGAACGCCAGAAATCTCAAGAGTATGAGAATTCTGAAGAAGATTCAAGTCATACCCACTATGGATACCTCCTGGGATGCCTTGAAAGATCAGAGGAAGCTACCCCATGGTCTTGCAAGGTTCTTCAAGAATGAACCTGTAGATGCAATCCTCCACTACATGCAGCGTCTGAAGGATGAAGGAGTCGACATCTCTGACTTCAGACTGAATGAGTGTCTAGAGTCAGAAGAAGACTTTGTCAGATTCAAAAGAGGTCCCTCTAAGAATAAGTCTTCAAAGGCAAAGAGAGCAAGAATAGGAGAAACTTCTGGAACCAGTTCTCCAGCGCCTCTGCAAGAAACTACTGGTACGTCTGCTCCCTCTATTCCCTCTGAACAACTTATGGCTTCTTCTAATCCTCTCCCAACACCACCCATATACACAACCTCTGAAACCCCACCTTCTACAACCAGAACCTCACTACCTCCACCTCAAATTAATCTTGCCCAAACATCTTTACCACGTTCTGAAGAAATGAACCAAACCACTTCCTCTTCATCATCTTCAGCCCCAGAATCACCTCCATACCTTGAACTCTCCTCTGACCAAGAATACTCTGACCCTAACTCTCCAACCTTAGCCCAAATTCAGGCTCAAAACCTTGCTTCACAACAACCAACACAATCTGAAGCAACTTCACCTCCCCCAGAACAAACAACCAACATTACTTCTGAAGACCAACCTTCTAAAACTCAACCCTCTGACCTCCACACCTCTGATATCACCCCTCTAAACACCTCCGCTGAACCTGAACCTGACCTGAAGCTGAAACTGAACCTCTAACATTAGACTTAAACCCTCTTTACGCTTCACCCCAAAGATCTGAACCTCAACCTGAAGCAGAACCTGAACCTCTAACACTCAACCTCAGCCCTTCAACCTCTCCACCTCAAACCTCTGAACCTAACCTTTCTGTACCTACCCTTGAGGAAGCCATAATGCTGGTCGCAGGGGCTTCGGTACAAAAGGTCAAGTCTATGACCATTAACTCTGAAGTCAGTGATGATCCTGACTCTGTAAGGACATACTGGAACAGAGTCATTGGCTGGATGACCTCTGAGGCTTTTAGACTGAAGAACATCTCTGAAAAAGTCAGAAATGGCTACATCAGAGATGCTGAGGCAAGACTCCAGGAAAGACTTGCAAGAGAAGATGAAGCTAGAAGGCTAGAGGAAGAGAGATTGGCAAAGGAAGCTGAAGAAGAAGCTAGAAGGCTAGAGGAAGAAAGGGCAAAGGAAGCTGAAGCTAAAGCTCTGGCCGATGCTGCTGCTGCTGCCGAAGCTGAAGCACAGGCTGCTGCTGAAGCTGAAGCAAAGGCCGCTGCTGAAGCACAGCAGGCTCTGACTCAGGGGGAGTCCTCATCTGTTGTTCCTATGGTTATCCAGACGCTGGAAGAACTGAAGAAAGATCAGAAGGAACTTCGTGCCAAAATGGATAAACAAGACTCTGTCAACGACAACATTCAGAACATGCTGGCTCTATTGCTTCAGAGAATGCCTCCGCCTCCCAACCCTTAGGCACTTAGGCTTTTGTTGCTTTGCTTTCTTTGTTTCTGATGTTTACTTGTTCCTTTTGCCTCTGTTACTTTTTATCTGAATACAATGTTTTTCTCTTGCATTTTATTTTTGCTATGTCTTTTTGATTCTGACAAAAAGGGGGAGAAGTCATTAATAGCTCTGATGAAAATACTGTCTAAATACCTTAAGCACTCTGCAACATATTTTTAAAAAAATAAATTTATCTAACTCTAGACTTAAGAAATTGCAGAAGGTATCAAGAAACCTCATTGCTTGGAAGCTCTGGTAAGAACTTCTGAACTCCCTAGCCTATCTCAGGGGGAGCTTTTGTCTATCAGATCTGATATTGTTTATGTTTCATCTGCTAATTAAGTTTGTTTTGTCATCGTCAAAAAGGGGGAGATTGTAAGAACAAAAATTGTTCTACAACAGATTCCATGATTTTGATGATAACAAAAGATGAAATCAAAAATGGCACCCTCACGAAAAGTTTCTAAGTGTGCAGGGTTCTAAGGAAAGAAGGAAGAAATCATCAGATACAGAATCATATCAGATACAAATTATCAGAAGACCAGAAGCATCTGAAGTAGAAACACGTTCAAGAAAGTCTAACTCTGAGCAAAACAGCGAAATATCAGAAGCATCTGAACAAGAAGTACGCTCTAGAAGTTCTGATTCTGAACAACGGTATGTCAAACTCCAGAAGTTCTTAGCGCTATCTGAAGAAACCATCAGAACTCAAAAGAGATCAGAAGTTAGATAGCAAGATTCCAAGATCTCCAGAAACACGAAGACTCTGATTATGGAATTGCTAAATAAGGAAGAGTAACGTTAACTTCAAATAAAGTTATGGAAATGGACTTCCTAATACAGAAAGAGACGTTAACTCCAAATTCAAATGAATAGGAACTATTTTTGGAAAGTAATCATTCAAGAAGAGAAAGTTGCTTTGGCAACAAGCAACATAAGTTATGGCACTAATTATTATTCAAGAGTTATTATCTGCTATGATTTTTCAACGGATCCTTCTCTTCTATATAAAGGACTGCAAATCAACATTGAGACACAAGTACAACATCACAAGATTTTACTGAAACATCAACTTTGAGAGGTTAGAGAAAGCAAGCATACACAAAAACATTCTTCATCTCTCTCAATATTTCACAAAGCTTTTGCTTGAAACGTTAAACACTTTGTTCTTACTGTTGTAATATTTGCTTATCTTAGAAGCACTCTAGATTACATAAGTTTTTATCTTTGTTGTATTTCCTCAAGTGACTCTGTGTAGTCTGTATACTTGAGAGGACTAAGAGATCTTTCTCTTAGACGTTGTTTGTAATCAATCTTTCAAGATTAGTGGATTAAGTCCTTGTTGAAGGAGAAATCACCTTGGCCGGGTGGACTGGAGTAGCTTTGTGTTATAAGCGAACCAGTATAAAAATCCTTGTGTGATTTTCATTTTGAAAAAACGCTTATTTTCCAAACAATTCAAACCCCCCCCCCCCCTTTCTTGTTTTTCTCACCTTCAGAAGCATTTCCTGGTATTTTCCCTTCCTTCAACCAGTCTTCAATCCTCCCCACCTTCTCGGCAATGACTTTCTGCCCCAAGGCAAACTTCTGCATGACATTGATCAGCTCTCCCATCTTCTCTTTCAGCTCGAGAATGTCTGTGTTGGGTGGATTCATCATTCCTGTGTCAATCAAACAGGTTAGAAACTAACGCCTGCAAAACAGAAGACAAGTTATTATGGTTCATGCATGAATGCAGTGTTTATCCACATGAGGAACACTTTGTCTCTTGATCCTGGCTTCATCGAGACAGATAAAAATCCGGCGGCAACATTCTGACATTCATCATTTGATTTCATCATACGGATCAGAAATATATGATTTAGCAAAATACCCCCAACCATGTGTGTGCTGTGTGAGTGCATACGGGAAAGCAAATAAAGCTTGAAGATCGATCACTAAATGAACATAACCATCACATAGCAAAATACACAATAAGTGCCATAGTCATACATCAAAACTGATACAATTCTCCAGAATCGGGAAAGAAATACAAGCAAATGAATTCCGTCAACATGCCTGACGGTAATCCAACACAAATGACAAAGGCCTAGCCTGATGAGGGTCCCACAGAAGGCCCTATGTCATCAACCATCTTCGCAAACTCTGCGGCGAACCTGAGCTCTGTGTTCTCCTGCTGTAATCTCCCCACCTCTTTCTGGTGAATCTTCATCTGCCTGAAGTAATGATCTCTCTCAGCAATGTAATGATCTCTCTCGGCGATGACCTTCATGTTCTCTGCTTCCTTGATCTTCAGCTTTGCCTCCCACTCAGCAATGAGGACCCTGACTCTGTCATCCCTCTGATCCCTCACGAGGATTTGCCTCCTATTCTGATCTTCAATGACCTTTGAAGCCCTAGCCAATCTCTCTTTGGTGATGTCGTGCTCCTTTGTTGAAGATGCCAAAGCCTGATTGACCTTCCCATAGTAGGCAGTATCCATCTCAAAGCGTTTTGCGTCCAGGGCATGTCGCTTGTCCTGATCTTCCATCTTCACTCTGATCTCCTGGTTAGCCATCTGAACCCGAACGACGCTCATCTCCAATTCCGTTTTCTCCGCAAGTAACTGATCTCTCTCCCGCTTCATCTCCAGGAACTCTTCCATACTAACAGAAGAAGGAGATTCCTCAATCAACGGATACCAAGGATCAACCATAGGAAACGGTAGACAAGTAAGCTCCACCCTCTTACTGAGCCAGTCGTCGAACAGAGGAAAAGACCTGTTATTGGCTCTACCCCAAGAAAACTTGCCTTTCCTTTGAATGCTGCGCCACGCATCAGAAACCTGTCTCAACTTGGCCTGATTGCCCTCAACCGGGAAGTACACAGTTTCCTGAACCTCGCTCTTGAACGGAGGAAGCTCCATAGCGAATCCCATTTGTCTCTTAAGAAGTGTCGGGTTATAATTAATGCAACCCTGAACCCCTATGAGCGGCACATTGGGAAAACCCCCACAACTGCAAATGAAGTCTTGTCCAACCCCACTACTGTGAGTCCAAGCTATGTCTTTGGCCCTCAAACCCATCAGCTTGGTCGCCCAATCAACAGTCTGGTCAAGAAGAACAAAAGCGCCCTTGGACGGCAAATATCCCATAAACCACTTGTATATCAGCTGAGTGCAACATCGAATCAATCCCCCACGCCTCTTCTCGTTCCGATTGTGGACCGAGTAATAGACATCTTCGATCAAGGTAGGAATAGGGTTCCTCTGAACAAACAAACGGATGGCATTAATATCTACGAAGCTCTTCTGATTAGGAAACAGAATAATCCCATAAATGCCCGCAGCAATCAAAGCACAGACAGCTTCCCAGTTACCCAACTCAGCCTGCTCCTTAGCCTTAGCCTCTAGGAAACTCAGATGGAAACCAGGCAACTTCCCCTTCTCTTTCAGACTCCCCTTAACCATCTCCGGACTCAAATAAAGAGCACGGGAAATCCCTCCAATATCAGGCTCTTCCTTAGTAGCATAGAAAGGAACCTGATTTCTGATCTGAATGCCCAAAATATCAGCATAATCCTCCATCAGAGGCCCTAATAAGTAATCTGGGAAAACGAAGCACCTCAAACCAGGATCATAGAACTGGAGGAGAGTATGAATGACACTCCTATCTCTGTCAGTGAGTCGGAAAACCATCTTCAGAATACCCCCATACATCTCACGAAACATCCCCACATGGTCGGGTGTAATCAAAGCTATCATATCCTTCAACACACTGATCTCTGGGTCAAAGAAGCTATAGGCAACATCGTCCTTTAAACCGGGCCTCCTCATGTCTGAGCAAGAAGTCTCTCAACCAGGATCTCGATCAAAAATGTCCCTGCATATGGATAAACATGTGTTAGATGCAGATAAATGCAGAATGTGATGATGCTGATGAATGAATGCAATGCATTGTGCCATCCTCCAAGTCATCTGAACATCTGTTGCACTGAAACCCTGATTTCTGAACTGATCACAACCATCTGAAGGAATATATAACCACAAATCCACCTCAAGGGTTCCGAAATAAACGGAAGACAGATACATCATCATTATCACCAAACAATCTCTGAGCAGATACCCATAACCATCTCTGAATCGGCCCGGGGAATCCTGAAATAAACGGATCCCCACTGAGAAATAACTCGGACAGTACTCCGGCGTCTCAGAAATAAATGGCCATAAATCCGACTTATAAATAGGACTCTGATCTGCGGAACCAATAGTCACCATCAAATCTGAAAGAATCACCCTCCCCTCACAGGTAAATTCTAATCAGGTCACCCTAATGCGGATAATAGTCTCGACAATCGGGCAAAGATACTCAATGGGTTTGCCCTTTCGGGTGTGCCATTGTAGCTCTCTTGAGATCGTCTAAACCAAAGATCCGGGAAAGAACGGTCACCGAAGTCAATAGTTCAAAAGAGGTAACCCAACCAAAGTGGAAAACCCCACTGAGGAAGAGCACTTCTCGGATGAACCTCGTCCGGCTTGTGATATGTCACGTCGCAACAGCATGCCCAACCGGCATGTGAGGAACGTGAGACCACACTAATCCTAGGTGTATACTCGGGCCTGGGTTTTAGCCCCACTCAGAACACCCACCCCAAAACAGAGGAACCACCTGCACAGAGGATAACAACATGATAGTATGATGCATGCAAACATTTATGCAAATATATACACAATCAGAATAATAAATGCAATAAATAAAGCACAAGCAACCTAAACTATCCTAGAACGCTAGGAGAGACTCGCTTAGGGAAGATGGACCAGCACAGGTCAACATCTTGTAAGTTCCCCAGCAGAGTCGCCAGCTGTCGCATCCGCGAAAAACAACCGGCGGGCTGAAACAAAAACAACACAGAGCCGCCACCGTGCGTTATTTATCCCAAAAGAGGGAAAGGAAACGCTCGAAGTAAACCTGGGAAAAGCATGGTCTCGCGACCAAAGAGAATGGGATCGGGAGTCGGTTACGCAAGGGGAAGGTATTAGCACCCCTCACGTCCGTCGTACTCGACGGGATCCACGCTCAAACGATAGAAAAAGGTTGCTAAAACAAAACATCACACACACACACTGAAGACAACACAGGTGGGAGAAGAGGGGAGAGGGCTCACTAGGATATCGCATCCTATGCCTACGTATCTCGTCTGGAACGAGAATCAGAGCTGCCGTAGTTCGGCTCACGCACGCCGAAACAAAACACACGCAAAAACGGGCAAACATGGAACCCGAACGCCAATCGTTGAACTTACATCGGCTTCCGAACCAAACAAACACACTCAGGATACGGACAGCCAATCGCTGGGCTTACATCCATATCCTGACACACAAGAGGGTTAACAAGCAAACACACACAAAAAGAAAAAAAGTGCCCGGAGAGACCTCGCACGGTCTCCTGCCTACGTACCTCATCTGGTATGAGGATCAGGGCGACGTAGTTCCCCTGAACGGGAAAAAAATTCTAACCAGATACAAAGGGAGACACACTACTAGGGAGCTGGACTCGAGCCTAGATGTTATCATGCATCATTGCCCTATGTTATGGTTTCTATCTACTTGCACAACAACAAGCTAATCCTAACCAGGAAGAAGCAAAGCATGCAAGCATAAACAAAGCAAAGCAGACATTTCAAATAGCACACACTATATCCAGTCAAAGTGGGCTCAAACAAAGGGTTAGACTGCCAAGGCAAGTCAACTGTGTCAGGGTGGTGTTAGCTCTTAACCCTGACATTGAGAGTCAGGGTGAAGCAGAGGAAAGGTGAGTGAAGATGAGACTTCACAGCTCTTATCCCTGGCCAGGGAGAGCTTCAGACAAAGGAGCGTGGGTTCAGAAAGTGGGAACCCTTCTACACTCATGACTCTGACTCAACTGTACAACTGTACAAGATCTTGGGTTAATGTCCCAATGCATCAACACAGTGGTGTGAGCAGAGGGACGACTCAACAGAATAGCGGGAGATAGATTGCATATCTCTTCTATCCGCCAATTGCCTTAATCAAGGTCTTTACCTGCTTGGGGACAAAAATAAACAATCACAAACATCGCCTCTTAAGGAGGACTTCAGACAATTGCCTGGCCAAGTAACAGGCCAGGTCTTCCAGACTACATGAAGTTAGAGTGTTCTACCTCTATTGGTTAAACAACCAAGCAACAACAAGCAAGTTCTCAAGGAACTATTAGCAACTAATGTACCTGAAATTAATCAAATACAATCAGTATACCAATCACAAAAGCAAAACAGACAGTATAAAAGCCAACAGTCAATGTTCAATCAAACAATGCAATGTGCAATGCACAATCAACTCAAGTGAGCCAAGCATCCTACAAAATAAAACAAGTTAGTTCACAACAATTAACCAAATCAAACTCAATTAACTTGAAGCAATCTCCTTAAGGCATTTGCATCTCAACCTGAAAAGCCAAACTCAAATATGAGAAACAAGACCACTAGGACAAGCCTAGGGTCAAAAGGAGATGAAAAATCCAAAACAGCAAGTGAAAATTATCCAAAATCAAATCAAACAATTTAGAAACAAAACCAATTGGTCCCATGCTCATATCATTCACCATTATCATTTCATGAACAAAATAACACAAAACATGCAATTTGCAACCTCAAAGGACCAAACAGAATGATCTCACTCAAATCAATATCAAAACATTTCAATAAATTCCACAACAATTCAAGTCTAAACAGAACACATATCATGTCAAGCACACCAAATTTCAGCTCATTTAGATCAAGGGAAGTAGGTCAATGAAATTCATAAAGTCCAGACAAGTTCAAGCAAGCCAACACAAGGCATCAAAACAAGCATCAACTTCCACCAATCATAAAACAGTGACAAAACATGATAAATGAATGGGATCAAAGCCAAAATGTTCTATAAGATGTCTACAATTCTAATGTCAAATTTCACATCCATCCAATTAATGACCAGAATTTTACAAAGCAAATACAAACATGTGTCACAAAAAATCAACAAATGACCAAACAGAGGAGAAAAATTCCAATCGAATAGGAAATGCCATCAATAAATCCAGAAAAATTCCCATGTATTCTCAACATCCATATGCTCAATCATGGAAAAGTTCAACTCAATCCAATGTCCAAAAGCATGGAAAATGAAATCATGAAATTGCACTAAGCATGGTGTGACACAAATTGTCACACCTCTATTCAAAAAAATCATATCTCATCATCCAGGAACTTAAAAATTGCAAACCACATATAAAAATGACCAGAAATGAGTCTAGTTTAAGCACAAAAAATTTCATGAATTTCTAATGAAGCATCATCATTTTATGAGCAAAAGAGTGAGCAAGGTGCAAGCAAACATATGTTCATACAAACCCTAGGCCATGCCAAAATTTACACGTGCAAAATTTTATTAAAAATAACCAAAAAATAGTAGAGATTACAAGGATCATGGTGGAAAAAATCTCATTCAATTTGGATTAATATTTTGTGAGTTACGAATTTTTGAATGTAAGGAAAAAATAAAAAAACATGAAATGGAGGCATGTGAATCATGTGAACATATGAAAATAAATGTCAAAAGGCAAGATGAAAAGCGGTGCGGCCAGGACTCGAAGTGAGGTCCTATTTGACAGCCTGGCGCGCTCAAACACAAGGCAACGTGAACAGTAGCGCGAAATTGGATTAAACAAGGCTTTTTTTGAATTTTTTCAAATGTTCTTCATGTTCTTCATGTTCTTCACACATTCATAGGTCCAAGAACAAATCTCCACCAAATTGGACAAACTTTATATCAACCGAAAGGTATTTCAACGTACATCATGAATCCATAATTATTTTGATCTAATTCTTGATAAATAAAAAAAATCGAAGCAAAACATGTTTGTGCACAAAACTTCAAATCATCATAACTTCCTCGTTTCTCAACCAAATTTAGTGGTTCAAAGTGCAGAATTCTCTACATCCAAAGATCTATCTAAAGCATCAAACAAATTCAAGAATTATTGAGGTCGAAAAATCACCTTCAATGATGTGCAGTTGTGAATTCGTGCGTTTTCCACCTTGTAATGCCAAAACAGATCTTCTATGATGCTTGAGTTGATGAATGAAGCAAGTCTTGGATGTTAATTGTGCACGATCTTGATGAAATCTTGAATCGCCATTGTTGCACCTCACTTTAACAGTCCAAAATTTGGCTTGGAAATGATGAATCCTTGCTTCAATTAGCTTCAATAATGCATATAGATGATGAATGGATGAAGATCAATGCAAAGTTTTTGAAGAAATTGCAAAAAAAGTGAAGATGAAAAGTTGAGAAAATTTTGGAATTTTGGATCTAGATCTGAAATTCTGTTATGATTAATCAAAAAACAGTTAGGATTATGTTTATATATGTATTATTAAACATGTTAGTAATCACAATTAGTGCTAATGAAGTGGATTAGTGAAAATGCAAATTCATGCTAAATGGCAATTTGGTAATTTCACCCACACTTATGCAATGCAATGTAACAGTGGAATTTTTTTGTTGCAGCAAGTTTCAAATGGTGTATGTGAGCTAATGCAATTGGAATTATGTAAAAACCATGAATATTTCTCAAAATCACTTTTTCCCTCCACTTTTTAAAATTAATTCACTTGAAAAATGGACTTTTTATGTGATGAGTTTTCATGACATGTGATGATGGATCATGATAGTACATGTCAAATGTAATTTGCTCAAAGAAACCTCACTCAATTTGGCCTTGTGAATCAAAAGTTATGCCACTTTGAAATTCAACTTTTTTGGACAATGATCAATCCATAACTTGCCAACCACACATGAGAAATGAGTGTTCTTGGACTTTTTGGAAAGGTGAGAGCAAGATCTACAACTTTCATGTTGGACAAAATTTCATTTGAAGCATTTTTGGACATGTAATTTTGAGGAGGAAAACTTTCCATTTTTGGCAGTTTTCACTTACAAGTCACTTTCTATTTTTGGAAAGTTTCCATCTGACTTTATTTTCTTCATTCTTGATGTTTGAAATGTCAAATGAAACTTGTTTAGACATGAATGAAGTGTCTCTAACTCTCTCCCACCTCCAAATCCATCATTTCAGGCACAGTTGACCACAGTTGACTTTTCTGACTGATAGATGAATTTGGCTATGCATTGATCAAGTTGAGCCTCAATCCTCTGATGAAATGGCTCAATGATGAAACCCTAGCTTCCATAAGCTCAATACAATCATGAAATGATCCCCATATCCATTGTAACCCTCATCTCCTTCACAAGCCCTGATTGGCCCAATACAACTGATTAGGGTTGACCAGTGGTCAAAACCCTAATCCCAAGGTATCTGATCAATCATACTGAATCTCTTGGTGATGATGAAACCATGATGATGATGATGTATCATTTCAACCAAGATCAAGCTCAACCCCCTTGAGAAATCATGAAACCCTAATTTGTATCACAAACCCTCAGATGGCTAGTGATCAATTCAATCAATGAAACCCTCAGCTTGCATCTTAACCTCTTATCTTCTGATCAAGACCTAGGAGGATGATTTGCACAAAGTAGCCACATGATATGCAACATGCTAATGACTAATGACCTAAGAAATGCAATGCAATATGTTAAGCTAGTCCCAAGAGAGGAGGGCAAATTTTGAGGTGTTACACATTTCATACATTGCATAGCATGACATAACATTGCATAACAGGTACTCTAAAGGGATCAATGTTCTCACGGTTTTCCTCCAAACAGAAAAATGGACCTCGAACAAACTGTCAAAGATCTCCAGGCTCAAAATGCTCAATTCCAGGAGATGATCTTGAACTTATCCAAGGGGGCAGGAGGAACTGAAGGCTCTCTTGCTCGAGAAGAAGAAAGATAAGAAAGCTGTGAGTTATATTAACCCGGGAAGAAGGCTTAAAGGACAGACCGCAGGAGTCAAGATCAGAATTCTGAAGGATCAAGAAGAGGAGACAGAGAATGATTCGGAAGAGGAAAAGGTCGATCTCTTCAACCCTGAGGACGACGATGAAGATTATGAGAATGAGCAGTACTCTCCAAAAGATGACAAGTATAAGTTGTTGGAAGAACGCATGCTAGCTATGGAGGGTCAGAAGGCGCCCGGTCTGGATTTCGAAAGCTTAGGTCTGGTCTCTGATGTGGTCATTCCTCGCAAATTCAAGGTCCCTGCTTTCACTAAGTATGATGGTGCGTCTTGTCCTCGGATGCATCTGAGAGCTTATGTGAGAAAGATTCAGCCGTATACCACTGATAGGAAGCTATGGATCCATTTCTTCCAAGAGAGTCTGTCTGGCACACAGTTAGAGTGGTACTACCAGCTCGAGAGCTCTAACATCCGCACCTGGACTGATTTAGCGACAGCTTTCTACAAGCACTACTAGTATAATTCTGAACTAGCGCCTACTCGGCTACAGTTGCAGAATATGACTATGGGATCTAAAGAAGGCTTCAAAGAATATGCTCAAAATGGAGAGATTTGGTTGGCCGAGTCAAACCCCCTATGACTGATCGAGAATTAGTGGACATGTTCATGAGCACACTGACTGGCCCATTCTACAGCCATCTATTGAGAAGTTCCTCATCGGGTTTCACTGAACTTATATTAACAGGTGAACATGTTGAAAGCGGCATTCGAAGTGGAAAGATACAGGCGGCTACCTCTGATCCTCCGGATACTCCTGATGTCATCACTGTTCCTCTGCCTAATCATGACAAGACTGTCAATGCTGTAGAAGATGCTGATAGCGATTGTGACTTGGATAGCTGGATTTTCCCAGCAATTGGTGACGGACTCAATAATTGGAAGGCTGAAGACACTATCCCGATTTCCTTTAGTCAGGAGTAATTGTTATTGCTATTTTAGTGTTTTAAGGCATTGTGTCTATGCCCGGGGCACAATAGCTAATTTTTTTTTCTTCAAGGGTTTTGTCATTTTCATAAGCATATTCATATTCAATAAATAAATGGACCTTTTGCATTCAAATATTGCGCTCTTCATCTTTCCTGTCATCTTTCAAACAAGCTATGCTTTCTTACACACACTCACGTAACAGATTGCAGATCCATATCCACTCTGGATCCTATTGATAGTAATTCTGCTACTGTTCATTATGACTTTGAAAATCCGATCTACCAAGCCGAGGATGGAAGTGAGGAAGATTGTGAAGTACCTGGAGAACTTGCCAGACTGGTACTGCAAGAAGAAAAGACTATACAGCCGCATGAGGAATCAATTGAAACTGTAAATCTGGGTACTGAAGTACACAAGAAAGAAGTCAAAATAGGAGCAGACTTGGAAAACAGTGTCAAAGAAAGATTGATTCAGATGTTACGTGACTATGTAGAGGTTTTCGCTGGAAAAATCAAAGGATAATATGGAATGATGAATGTCAAGAAGCTTTTGACGAAATCAAAAAATATCTTCAAGAACCTCTAATTCCGATGCCACCAGTTGAAGGAAGACCTCTAATCATGTATTTGACCGTGTTAGAAAATTCAATAGGGTGTGCTGGGGCAACATGACGAGTCTGGTCGAAAAGAGCATGCCATATACTACCTTAGCAAAAAGTTTACCGACTGTGAAACAAGATACTCATTGCTCGAGAAAGCTTGCTGTGCTTTGGCTTGGGCTGCTCGCCGACTAAGACAGTATATGTTGAATCATACCACTTTATTGATTTCTAAGATGGATCTTATCAAATATACATTTGAGAAACCTGCTCTCTCCGGAAGAACAACAAGATGATTACTGAACTCTGCACGCAGTTCAAAATAAAACACCATAACTCTTCTCCGTACCGGCCAAAGATGAATGGTGCCGTAGAAGCTGCTAATAAGAATATTAAGAAGATTATACAAAAGATGACAGTAACATACAAAGACTGGCATGAGATGTTACCGTTTGCTCTTCATGGTTATCGCACTTCAGTGCGCACCTCAACAGGGGCAACTCCTTTCTCTTTAGTCTACGGAATGGAAGCCGTCTTACCAGTGGAAGTTCAGATTCCTTCTCTAAGAATCATGAAAGAGGCAGATTTAGACGAGGATGAATGGATTCAGACTCGATTCGATCAGATAAATTTGATTGATGAAAAGAGACTTGCGGCTGTTTGTCATGGACAGATATATCAGAAGCGCATGACCCACGCATTTAACAAAAAGGTCAAGAGACGGGTGTATCAAATTGGCGACTTGGTAATAAAGCGTATCATTCTACCACAAGGTGATTCTAGAGGCAAATGGACTCCCACATACGAAGGGTCATTTGTAGTTGAGAAGGTATTCTCTGGTGGAGCCATGATGCTTGCTACAATGGATGATGAAGATTCCCCACATCCCGTGAACACGGACATAGTTAAAAAAAATACTACGCATGTACACCCGGCAAGTCGAAAACCTGAAAAGGCGGCTTGCGCAAAAAAGGGTATCCTGGTGGACTGAAAACCTGAAAAGGCGGTCTAGGCAAAAATTAGGGATTAAAGCGTATGACTATGTCCCGTTCTCAGTCAGCTTCATCCAAGTTCAAAGGACTGAACAAGCCAATCACTTTTATCCGACAGCAGGAGATGAGAGGCTTGAAGACATAATGACAGTAGTGGAATTAAAATCAATAGGACTTTTTCTTCATAGCTTTTTTTTCGTTTTCTTGACAATCTCCTCTTACTAGGATTTCTGTCTCCCTGTACACAAATTGCCTGTTTATAGGCCCTCTTTCAAAATCGATACAATTTTACTTCCAAAGAAATGCTTTTGTTTTACTTCCTCAGTTTGTTTGCGTAAACGTCCATTGATTTAGTTTGAATTAATATATGCATTTGAACATGATTGATGTTTACCGAAAATACATGCATAAAATAGCAACAACAGTTACTAAAAGACTTTAGGATCGTGGATAAGGTCTAACCATGCTTTCCGATGAATCTGGTTGCTAATCCTATTCCCCAACAAAAACCAGTTACTCCCCAGAAGAAATTGGCATCGCTAAACAGACTGATCATCTCTTCCATCCCCAGCCAGGCTCTGCTGAATATTTCTACCATCAGACCGAAATCAAGTATCCCCGGCTAAGAAAGGGCCATCAATACAAATATCTCCAACCAGAATATTGGGATTTATTTTCCCCTGGCAAAATTTTCAGACGCATAATTCATTCATTACATCATTTCACATCATACGCATGCACACAATGTTCGCATTTATTTTCGAAAGCATAAAACATCTCATGCATCATGACATGGCATAAAGCTAACTTTATTTTTCAGGTTAATTATCCTTCGGATACAGTCAAAATAAAGGTTCATTCAGACAGACACCCTCAGCGGTTACATTCGAGATTCAGATACATCTTTCAGATATAACCCATGTGAATATTCATTCTGACAAGCATTATGATATCCTCCTAATGATGGCATCTTTAAGCCCATCCCAGACATTTATTGCAAATACAACATATACAAGTATTATCAGATATAGCCTAACGTACGACTCATTCTACAACTCCAATACGGTCTAGCGTACGACCCATTTGGATCTTCAAATCCTCAGATACTACCTAGCGTACGGTACATTCCGGGGTGTAGTCTAGCGTACGACTACCTTCTTCTTCAGATACAGCCTAACGTACGGCTCATTCTGCAACTCAGATACGATCTAACGTACGATCCATTCTGACCTTCAACAACTCCAATACGGTCTAGCGTACGACCCATTTGGATCTTCAAATCCTCAGATACTACCTAGCGTACGGTACATTCCGGGGTGTAGTCTAGCGTACGACTACCTTCTTCTTCAGATACAGCCTAACGTACGGCTCATTCTGCAACTCAGATATGATCTAACGTGCGATCCATTCTGACCTTCAACAACTCCAATACGGTCTAGCGTACGACCCATTTGGATCTTCAAATCCTCAGATACTACCTAGCGTACGGTACATTCCGGGGTGTAGTCTAGCGTACGACTACTTTCTTCTTCAGATACAGCCTAACGTACGGCTCATTCTGCAACTTAGATACGATCTAACATACAGCCTAACGTACGGCTCATTCTGCAACTCCAATACGGTCTAGCGTACGACCCATTTGGATCTTCATTACTCGGATACGGTCTAGCGTACGATCCATTCCGATTCTTACTTCGTCAGATACAACCTAACGTACGGCTCATTCTGCAACTCAGATATGATCTAGCGTATGACTCATTCTGATCCTTCATCCTCAGTGAAGTCACCCGCCTAATGGACAACTCATTCTGCTATTCAGATACGAGCTAGCGAATGGTCCATTCTGATCCTTTATCCCCAGTAGGGTATGATCCATTCGGATCCTTATCTCATCAGGTTCAACTTACCCTAATATCACCTAATGGATGGCTCACCATACGGTCTAGCGTACGACCTGGTGTGGCACCCATGTCTTCGGATTAGTCTGATGTACGACGCCCTCTGAAGCTCTCATCATCAAACTTCTTGGATGGCATCTTTAAGCCCATCTCCGTCAAGACTAATTAACAAGTGCAAATTTTTGGGGCATTCTAAGTGTTCAATAATCTTCCACCTCTAGACCACGAATGGCGTACATACCATTCTAACTCTCTCGGTTCAAGAATATTGAACAGGGGCAGCTGTCATACCCCAAAATTTGCCCGTTAATGTTACAAGGCATTTTTCAAGGCACTCCAACTTATTTTTCAAAACATTGATCTTAAGGGAACAAATACCCAGCATACAGGTGGCCAGATCCGGAAAATGGCCTAAACTGGCTTGCTCGCTAGGCGAGCAAATCCTTCGCCTAGCGAACCCTTCGCTACACCACTCGCCTAGCGAAGCTTGCGAATACCAGAAATTTTGGGCTTCATTCTGAGCCCATTAGGTCACACAAAAAGCATTATAAATATCAGAACTTCAGTCAAAAAAGGAAAAAACGAAAGGAGGAGACGGACGGAGACAGAGAGAAGGAATAACAAACCCTGGAGGCTAACCCAGAGAATTCAGAGCAACCCTAAAGGAAACCCTGAAGGAGACGCATCTGCACAAAGGTTACCTCCGCCCAACTCAATCCGGCGCCAACCCTAAGAGTGACTTGCCAATTCAAGGTTGCAATTCAATTGCAAACAGGTTTACATTACTATTCCCGCTTTATGTTCTTAATTTACATGTGGCATTATGATTGAATTTATAAAAACATCTTAAGTTTTGCATGTGGATTTAAGTATGTATGGATATCTTGAACGTTTAACCATGTAATTTCTGTAATGGATGCCATAGGGTTTGGAGCTCGCTGAAATCGTACTGTTCTAAAATTCAAAACCCGCAGTCGTTCGCTAGCACATCGCTAAGCGAACATATAGCGAGCGTTCGCTAGGCCTTCGCTAGGCGAGGCAGCAGCGAACATGACAGTCGCTGATTTTTCTATTCTGATCTTTGCTCATCTGACATGTTTTATTATCACCATGCATTGTTTATCTGACACTATTACTGTTGTGATTCCTTTTGTTTGGTGCAATTCTCGATTGCACCCTGATTTGGTATTCTGACATGTTTGCTGAATTTTGTAAGGGTTCACATACTCCCGGAAAAGGTAGCTTGCTAAGTATTCCACTTTATTTGTGGGATACCCTTGTGGAGATTCATCCTAATTACTTAATTGATTTTAATGTGGAGATTCATCCTAATTACCTAATTGATTATAAAATATTGCCTTTGAATATGTGATCTTGGACCTCTCTTTGTTGCCTTACGATTACGGTGTTACGGTCATGTCCCGCGAATGTGGGGATACACTTAGCAAAGACCCTTCGGTTAAATCATCATGTCCCTATAAGATAAATCATAGTCCCTCGGATGTTGCCTGTGAATATATGATTTTTGTCCCTCGATGACCCGTCGTTGTAGCCTACGGTTAAATGATGATCGTCCCTTCGAATGCTAAGGTATCCTTACAAATGTTGCCTTTAATGACCAATCGATGACCCTACGATGTCCCTTTTACATCCAAAGGATAAAACTACTTACTTCTCAATAGTAAGGACAGTTTTACCCTCATAAGGATAGGAAATACCCATAAAGACCTTGGGTAGGTATAACTCTTAAATGCTGAATCACGACTCAAAATACTTTTCACACCTCACACTTTGCAAAATATCTACTAGAAAATCACCACTTGGTATACATTCGTACTAGAATCATTGCCAAGTTATATTTTTCTAAACAGCTTTCAAAATTAAACGAGATAAATACTTTGTATACATTCGTACAAGAATCATTACAAAGTTAAACTCTCTTTTCAAATCATTTTCTAAGCAATTCACAAACACTTTTTTCAGACAAGGAAAATAACATAAGTGATCAAGCAATTAAGAGCCCATGGATAACCATGGATACAAAGGGTGCTAACACCTTCCCTTTGTATAATGTACCTCCCGAACCCAAAATCTAATCAAGGTCTTTCCTGTTCTTTTCCGCCTTTCCTTATTGGATAAAAGAAAAGTCGGTGGCGACTCTTGCTATCCGCGACATTTGCTTTCCAAAGCAAAAACACACAAAGTCAGTTCACCGTATGACAAGTTGGTTTCTGAAGTTGTTGATGAAGCTTATTCTGATTTGTTTTCAGCTGATTTTCCAACTTTATCTGGTTTTGATGATATTTACTCATGTGATGATTGTACTAACACTAACTTTTGTGCTGTATGTGCTGAGATTGATGCTGCCTTGCAGGGTGACAATGTAAATGAAGTTGTTTATGTAGCTGAAGCTCTTGACGTTCCGGCTGCCCCAAACATACCATCCATTGAACAACCACATTCTATAGATCCTAAACCACTTCCCAAGTAGTCATATTATTCATCAAAGCTTCAACTTAAGCAGAAACATAAGAAGGGAATTGGATGGACCTTGGCTGACACTCGTGATATTAGCCATTCCATATGTATGCATAGGATCTCACTTAAAGATGAAATAAAAGTAGTGAGGCAACCCCGTAATCCTTTGATTCTTGGTATTGTGAAAAAGGAGATCACTTTCACGCGCCCATTCAACACTTTTACTTATCAAAGATTCTTCTTTGATCCTGGAATACAAGGCGAATGCACTAATCAAAATTTCAAGGTCAATGGACACTACCCAAAGCTACTACATGAGAACCCGACTTTGGAAGAAGAGACTGTAGAAGAACTCTCTTTTGGAAAGGTTGCTTATGCAATCACTTATCCGCCTTGACTACTCGGGTGTGTTCTTTCCTTTCTATCACTCTTATTTTATAGTTATGCTCTTTCATTGAGGATAATGTATGTTTTAAGTGTGGAGGAGGGAACCATTTATTGGTTTTGTTTTCTTTGTTTTGTTTTCAGTTTTTCTATACTTTGGTTTTTGTTTGCTTTCTTAAAAAAATGCATGCTTTTTCCTTTGGTTTTTGAGTTACAATTATGAGTATTTTTCTTAGTTCTCTTGACTAAAGTCTTGTGGTGTGATGTGAAAAATTTGTTGTGCATTTTTAGTATGATAGGTATGACTAAACTCTAAATTGTATATCTTTAGCAGTAGATCACTAACCCTGGTGAGCTTTGAGCTTCATATGGATAACATACAAAAATCCATCTCTTTCTTTCTTGTGTGATTCATTCATGTTTGTTAGTCTCTAGAACTTGAATTGACTCTTGTTGATGTTGTTGTTTACTTGTACATACTGATATGATAAAGGCAATTTTGTTTTTTTAGCTAGTTAGTGTTAGATGCCCAAAAGTGCTTATTTGAGCTATCATATGTGGGCATCTTTCACTCTATTTCCTTGCTAAATTGTCTAAATCACCTTTGTTTTAGATGAAATGCAGTACATTGATAAACGAGCTTGGTGCCTTTGATTTGTGTGTTATTGTGCAGGAAGAAGGCATGAAATAATTGAAAATGAAGACACAAGAAAATTGGCAAAGGAACCAATGAATACAAGCATTTCATCATCCTGCTCGCTAGGCGAGGGCTGTGGCGAAGCTACTCGCTAGGCGAGCGCCCAGCGAAAAGCTCCAGTAAAATGTCAATAAATTCGCTAGGCGAGCTGCTAGCGTGTTCGTTCAGTTTTGGTGAAAAGCGCAGCCAGCACTCACTCGCTAAGCGAGGCTCTAGCGAGTCCCCAGCGAGCATTCCAGTAGCAAAACCTCTCAACCTCATTGGGGCGAAGGTTGAAGCGTGTCCTTCGCTAGGCGAAGGTTTGTTCGCTAGGCGAACATGACAGTTTGAGATAGTCTGTTTTCTCTGGGCACAGGTGCCTTTGGTGCCACAATTAGACCCTCGCTAGGCGAGCCATTCTGCTCGCCTAGCGAGCATGACAGCCCAGTACTACTCTATAAGTAGCAGGTGCCACTTTTGAGTGCCATACCTAGTTTTTACAGCATTTTTCCACTTTTGTACTTTCTTAGAGATATTTTCCAGCATTGTTCTTAGGATCTTTTATGCCCTAGATTTCATTTCTCTTCATCTTGTAACCATCTTCTACAAAAAGAAGGTGGATTCCCATCCAACATCGATTATCCGACTTGGATGTTGATCAACCTTCTTCCGAAACTTGCCGACCAAGCTACCATGAAAATGAGTAGCTAAGTCCTCCATTTGTCAAGGTTAGATGTAGGTGATTACTAGCTTTGTGTGTAAATGTAAGGATCTTCATGTGTAAACTCTTTAATGGTGAATATATGATGAAAACTTTGTTTCTATTTAAAACTCTTTGTGTTGGTTTATGATCGAGAGATGTTTACCAACTCTTGACCTAGGTTTTCATCCAATCTTGTTTGTTAGCTAGAGATAGTAATGAATGATTTTGTTCACCATAAGGTTGAACCAAAAAGTTGTCATTTTGATAGATTGTGTTCGAGAGAAATAATGGATCAAAATGGGAAAACTCACAATGTGTGTTCGAGAGAAACATATTGGGAGGACTTTGTGAAATGATTTATCATCTAAAGGAGTTTATAAGATTGTTGACCGAACAAATACATGCAAAGTGATCATCGAACCCTAACTTTGGCAATATTTCTCATTTATTCAAACCATAACTTTTACCGCAATTTATTACCTTTTTATGCAAGATAACGTGACAACCAACCAAAACCTTATTGTTACATTGAGTTAGAATTAATACAACCATCGAACGGCGGTGATATCTTACAATCCCTGTGGATACGATAACAAAAACCCGACACGTAAATTTACAACTAACAAAATGGCGCCGTTGCCGGGGATTGTAAATTGATATTACGAGCATCGCAATGGTTGTTTAAGTTTTAGCTTGTGAATTTTTGACTTGTGCTTGTAATCTGTTTGGTTTAGTGTGCAGCTTACGTTTTATGCGAGGGCAAATCCCTGTGGACGAACTTCTTTTTGATCCTGAGATCGAGAGAACCGCAAGGAGGCTCAATAGCAAAACGAGACGTAGGAGGCAACAGGCTAGACAACGCCAAGAGCAAGGAGAAAGTTCTTCAACCACAAATCCACCACCATTCATACCAAACATGGAGCAACCACCACCACCACCTATTTATACTCCATGCATAAACAGTCCAAGGAACACCGCTCAGTTTGCCAACCACACCGGAAGGCAAGCTGAGATGAAAACGGGAACTCTAAATCTTTTATATGGAAGTTCATTCACCGGAATGGACCATGAAGACCCATTTGCTTTTCTCACAAAATTTTATGAGATAGCATTGGCTGCCGGAGTGGATCAGGCTCAAGAGCTTCCGTTGTTCAGACGATTATTCCCCCACGCTTTGCTCGGTAAAGCAAAGGATTGGTACCTAGATCAAACACCAGCCGTAATGACAGACTGGAACGTGTTAGAAGAGAAATTCATCGAAAGATTTTTCTCCCATAACCGATTCATGGAATCCAAGACGGCCATCTCGGTGTTTTCACAAGGAACCAGTGAATCATTAAATGAAGCGTGGGAAAGATTCAAGTCCATGCTTCGGAAATGTAAAGGGCATGGATTTGATGAATTGACTCAAATCCATATCTTCAAAAATGGACTTCAACCAAACTGCAAAACGTTGTTGGATGCTACCTCGGGTGGCTCTTTATTGTCAAAAAGTGCCGAAGAAGCCACAAACATCATAAATCGAATGGCTTTAAATGATCTTCAGAGTCAAAGTCGAGGAAATTCTTTGAAGAAGGCGGGAGTGCTTGAGCTAGGGACGAATGATGCCATCCTTGCCCAAAACAAGCTCATCTCACAACAAGTGGAACTCTTAACGCAACAAATTAAAGAGTTAAGAGAACCGTCAAAAGCTAAACAAATAGCTTGTTGTGAACTTTGTAAAGGTGAACATGACACCGGATTTTGTCCACCTCCCGGTTTTGACGAAGTAAACTACATGGCCAATCAACGGGACTATCAACCGAGACAACAACAACAACAACCTTATCAACCGCACCCTCAAAATCAACAACAACAATTCCAAGGGAACCAAGGGTTCCAACCTAGAAGCAACTATTATCATAACCAAGGTTATGGAGGTGGTTCTTCTAGCCGTCAAAACCCTCCCCAAAATCCGTATCAATCTCAACAACCGCCGGTCGTCAATTCTAAATTGGAAGAGACATTGACGCAATTCATGCAAATGTCAATGGCCAATCAAAAGAGCAATGACGCGGCCATAAAAAATCTCGAGACTCAAGTTGGGCAACTTGCCAAGCAACTCGCGGAACAACAAACCGGTCCTTCCTTTTCGGTAAACACGCAAACAAATACTAAGGAGCATTGTAAGGCGATCATGATGAGAAGTGGGAGGGAGTTGGGTAGTGAGAATAAAAAAGGAGTTGAGAGTGAACAAAGAGAGAAAGAGAAAGAAATTGAGGAGGAAATATTGGAGGAAAATGTTGATGGTGAAGTAGGAGAGTGGAGTGAGGGTGAAGAAGTTGAAAAGAATAAAAATAATGGTGAAGTTGAAAAAGAAAAAGGTGTGGAGATGGGGAAAAATACAAGTGATGAGGTAATAAGGGAGGTAGTGAAAAAGCCTAGATGGAAGAGTGCTAGAGTTGCAAAGGGAAAGGAGGTAGTGAGCGCTACCCCTATCCAAAACCTTCCTTATCCTCATGCTCCGTCCAAAAGGGAGAATGAACGGCATTACGCTCGGTTCATGGATATTTTTAAACAATTACAAATCAACATTCCGTTTGCCGAAGCCTTGGAGCAAATGCCCAAGTATGCCAAATTCATGAAGGACATACTAACAAAAAAACGGAGGTATACGGAACCGGAGACCATCGTCCTTGACGCAAGCTGTAGTGCCATTATTCAAAGGACGCTTCCTAAGAAAGAGGTTGATCCGGGAAGAGTTACATTGCCGGTTAAAATTGGTGACGTTTATGTCGGGAAAGGACTTATTGACTTGGGGTCAAGCATTAATCTTATACCTTTGTCAATTATCAAGAGACTTGGCAACATTGAGATTAAGTCCATCCGAATGACGTTGCAATTGGCGGATAAGTCGACGACCCATCCTCATGGCGTAGCCCAAGATGTTTTGGTGAAGGTCGACAAATTCTTTTTCCTGGTCGATTTTATTGTTATTGATATGGAGGAAGATGATGATGCTCCGCTCATCTTGGGCCGACCGTTCATGAAGACCGCGCGAATGATGATAGATGTTGATGACGGTTTAATGAAGGTGAGAGTTCAAAATGAGGAAGTTACATTCGATCTATTCGAGGCAATGAAGCATTCAAAAGATAGAAATGATAGCTTCCGCATCGATGTGATCGAAGACGCTATTATGGAGGTTTCAAAGCATATTCATGAGATATCTCCTATGGAGTTAGCTCTTGACGACTCATTGGAGGTTTTCACTGTTGAAGAAGAGCTAGCTCTTGAGGAATGCTTAAAGGAACTTGATAGTTTAGACGACCTACAACCATGGGAAGTAGAGGAGGAAAACTTGAAGAAGGAGGTTATTGACGAAAAAGCTCCAATTGAATTGAAAGTGCTTCCCTCTACTTTGAAGTATGTATTCCTAGATGAGACCAAGGCAAAGCCGGTCATCATAAGCAACCTTTTGACAAATGAAGAAGAAGCCCGTCTAATCATTGTGCTAAAAACAAATCAAGAAGCCATGGGTTGGACTCTTTCCGATCTAAAAGGAATTAGTCCATCCTATTGTATGCACAAGATTTTGATGGAAGAGGATTTCAAGCCGGTAGCTCAACCACAACGCCGCTTAAATCCTACCTTGAAGGAGGTTGTTCGAAAGGAGGTTGTAAAGCTATTGGATGCGGGAATGATTTACCCGATCTCGGATAGTCCATGGGTTAGTCCCGTGCACGTTGTTCCGAAGAAGGGGGGGATTACCGTGATCCGGAATGACAAGGATGAATTGATCCCCACTAAAGTTGCAACGGGGTGGAGAATGTGTATTGATTATAGGCGGTTGAATACCGCGACTCGAAAGGACCATTTTCCACTCCCATTTATGGATCAAATGCTCGAAAGACTATCGGGCCAACAATACTATTGTTTTTTGGACGGCTACTCCGGGTACAATCAAATTGCGGTTGACCCGGCCGATCATGAGAAGACGGCCTTCACGTGTCCGTTTGGAGTGTTCGCATACCGAAAAATGCCCTTTGGGCTGTGTAATGCACCGGCGACTTTCCAACGATGTGTGCAAGCCATTTTTGCCGATCTGATAGAGAAAACAATGGAAGTCTTCATGGATGACTTCTCGGTATTTGATGGGTCTTTTAGTCAATGCTTGGCGAACTTGAAGACGGTGTTGGAGAGATGTGTGAAGACCAATTTGGTGCTTAATTGGGAGAAGTGTCACTTCATGGTGACCGAGGGGATCGTGCTAGGCCACAAAGTCTCTAGAAGGGGGCTTGAAGTGGATAGAGCTAAGGTTGAAGTGATAGAAAAATTACCTCCTCCGGTGAATGTGAAGGGCATCCGTAGCTTTTTGGGGCACGCCGAGTTCTATCGGCGCTTTATCAAGGACTTCTCAAAGGTGGCTAAGCCTTTGAGCAATTTGCTCGCTAAGGACCAGGTATTTCTCTTGACCGATGATTGTTTGCAAGCTTTCGAAACTTTAAAAGAAAAATTGGTTACCGCTCCAATAATAGTCGCTCCCAATTGGAATGAAAATTTTGAACTAATGTGTGATGCGAGCGACTACGCAGTTGGAGCGGTACTTGGCCAAAGAAAAGATAAAAATTTTCATGCGATACATTATGCAAGTAAGGTTCTTAACGAGGCTCAAATAAACTATGCCACCACGGAAAAAGAACTACTTGCAATAGTGTATGCGCTAGAAAAGTTTAGGTCTTATCTTATAGGGTCTAAAGTCGTAGTGTATACCGACCACGCGGCGATTAAATATCTGCTAACCAAACCGGATTCGAAGCAAAGGCTCATCCGTTGGATCCTCTTGTTACAAGAATTTGATGTGGAAATAAAAGACAAGAAAGGGTCGGAAAACTTGGTAGCGGATCATTTATCCCGCTTAGTGAATGTGGAGGTTACCGCGTCTGAAAAAGAAATCCGGGAAGAATTTCCTGATGAAAAACTGTTTAAAGTTCAAGTTAGGCCGTGGTTTGCAGACTTTGCAAACCATAAGGCTAGTGGTTTTGTGCCTTCCGACCTAACTTCGAACCAAAAAAGGAAGTTCCTTTCGGATGCGAAGTATTATGTCTGGGATGACCCATACTTGTTTAAGTTGGGTAGTGATAACCTATTAAGGAGATGCGTGACTGGCGATGAAGCGCAGAGCATCCTTTGGCATTGTCACAACTCGCCTTACGGCGGACATTATAATGGAGTTAGAACGGCCACTAAAATTCTTCAATCGGGATTTTATTGGCCCACTATTTTCAAAGACGCACATTCCCATGCGCAAAGTTGTGACAGTTGCCAAAGAAGCGGTGGGATAGGTAAGAGAGATGAGATGCCTCTCCAAAATATCCAAGAAGTGGAAGTATTTGATTGTTGGGGCATAGATTTCGTAGGACCTTTCCCACCCTCTTATGGGAACGAGTACATGCTTGTCGCAGTCGATTATGTCTCTAAGTGGGTTGAGGCGATTGCCTCACCTCGGGCGGATGCCAAAACGGTGATAATTTTTTTGAAGAAAAACATCTTTTCCCGTTTCGGAACCCCCCGAGTGTTGATAAGTGACGGAGGGTCACACTTTTGTAATGCACCTTTGGAAACTATTTTAAAACATTACGGTGTATCGCATAGGGTGACAACTCCGTATCACCCACAGGCTAACGGGCAAGCTGAGGTCTCTAATCGTGAGATTAAGAGAATCCTCGAAAAAACCGTGTCTAATTCAAAAAAAGAGTGGTCCCAAAAATTGGACGAAGCATTATGGGCCTACCGTACGGCCTTTAAAGCTCCAATTGGCCTAACTCCCTTTCAATTGGTATTTGGTAAAACTTGCCACTTGCCGGTTGAATTGGAGCACAAGGCCTTGTGGGCCCTAAAACTTTTAAATTTTGAAAATGAGTTGGCCGGTGACAAAAGGAATGTGCAACTACTTGAGTTGGAGGAGATGCGTAATGCCGCATACCACTCAAGTTGGTTGTACAAGGAAAAAGCAAAAAAGTATCACGACAAGAAGCTCCGTAGCAAAGAATTTGTGCCCGGACAATTGGTCTTATTGTTTAACTCCCGGTTGAAATTGTTTCCCGGGAAGTTGAAATCAAAATGGTCCGGGCCATTTCGGGTGAAAGATGTGAAGGAGTACGGGGCTATTGTTATTGAAGACATAGACAAGAAAGATAGTTGGACCGTGAATGGCCAACGATTGAAAGTTTATCTCGGCGGTCATGTGGATCACGAGAGCTGTGCTTTGCCGCTTGATGCTCCTCTATGAGCATCGCACCGTCGAGCTTAGCCGACGTTAAACAAGCGCTAGTTGGGAGGCACCCCAACATTGTAAGTATTTACTGTTTTTGTGTTGTGTTGTGTTGGGTTTCTTTGTGCTTAAACCATGATGTATGAACATGAATTGCTGCCTTTGAAAAGGCAATTGTTGTCATGCTCGCTTGCTGTTCGCTAGGCGAGGCAGTAGCGAGCTGATTCGCTAGCTGCTCGCTAGGCGAGGCAGCAGCGAGCGCTGCATGACAGCACTTATTTAAAAACTCAGCAGGGCACTCATTTTTGCCCTAACACAACTTTGCTGTCTTGCAACCCTGCTGAGAACATTTTTTACAGAGCTCTCCACAATCTCTCATTTGCATCTCTCTCACTAACACTCTCTTCCTACTCGGTCGATTGCAAATCCTACTCACTTCACATTTTCAACCTATCACTGTAACTAAGGTTTGCCCTACTACATTTTCTTTATGCTGAACTCTATATTTCCAATTTGAATGTCAATTAGGATGAGTGTGGTATGGGAAACTTTAGGTCTGCATGTGGTATTTAGGGTTTTGCAAATTGGGATTTTAGGTTTTAGAATTGGGGATTTTAGGTTTTGAATGCAAATATGTAATCCCCAATAGCATAGAACGGTTATTTACTTGATAAATCATTAGGTTCTGATGTTGGAACCATTTGAGTATGGGTTTTGGGGGAGAATCTCTGAACATGCTGAAAAAACCCCAAAACCCGTAAGGTTCGCTAGCACTCGCTAGGCGAACCTGGGGCGAGCGTTCGCTGCCACTTCGCTAGGCGAAGCAGCAGCGAGCATGTCAGTCTTTTGAATATTGCTTTGATGTCTAATATGTTTGTTTGGTGTGTGTTGTTTCCTCTCATATTTTGCAGATGGAGTCAAGGTCTGGAGCGTCTAAGAAAAGAAAGGGAGCGGCTACTTCCCGGACTGTGCCTATCCAATTCGATACCGACAAGTTTGTCGGTCCAAAATAGGCTGCAAGGTACATAGCTCTGGAGAAGCGGAAAATTCTTCCAGAGAAGCGATTCCTAATCAACCCACAGGGCACGAACAGAAATTTTGCCGGGTTGATTGACGCGAAGAAATGGGATCGGTTGATTAATCCTTTGGAACATTATGACATAGCAACAGTGCGGGAATTTTATGCTAACGCACTGCCCGATGACGACGAGCCCTTTACTTGGGTATCTAAAGTGGCCGGGCGTCCAGTAGCATTTGATCGGGATGCCATCAACCGAGTCCTTGGGGAACCGCTCCAGCTGGGAGCTGAAGAGAGGGACACATACCATACAGATTTACGGCTTCACCGTGATGTTCCAGCCATTAGTGCCGCCCTGCTATTAAGCGGGAAATCTGTTGAGCTGAACCCATCTGGGGTTCCAATGAGGTATCACAGGGAGGACATGACTCCCATGGCTCAACTGATACTGCTTTTGGTTCTGACCAACATACAGCCGAAGTCCCACACCTCTACAGTGCCGATCCTAGTGGCACATTTGGTTCATTCTATCCTCACCAACGTCCAGATCGATGTGGCGAGGATCATCGCCAATGAGCTTAAGTCCGTGATAGAGAGCGGGCTAAAGTCGGGGGCTCGTGTAAATTGTCCCCTAGCTTTCCCGTGCTTGATCATGAGTTTGTGCATTCAGGCAAGGGTGAGACTTCCGTCTCGGGGTCAGGTAAGGATCCCGCCACCTATCGATGACCGGTATGTGGCCAAATATTGTAGAGCGAAGAATGCCAGAGGCAGTGCTGCTACAGAGAGTACCCGGGCTTCTGATGGTCCTGGTACTTCTACTCCTGGACTAGATCCTTACCTGCGGGCTGTGTGTGATTATAGTTTTGAATGGATGGCAGCATCCCAGAGAGCCATGATAGATATGCACGACTCTATGCAGCGGTTACAGTTGCAGGGAAGTGGTGCTCATGCTTTGATGACGCGTGAGCAGTTTCTGCTTAACGCCAACTGGCCTGTGGACAGGCCTGTTTATGGTGAGGGGGCGGGCGCTGGTGCGTCTTCAGGTGCTGCAGCTGATGATGATGATGATGAGGCTACCGGTTCTGAAGCCGGTAGCGAGGAGGATTCTGAGCCCTTAGAGGGTTGAGTTTTGTATTGTTCATTTTTATGTTTATTTCTTTTGTAGTTTCGGATTCTGTATTTTGTACTGTTGGGGTGTTTTGTCCCCCATGAACAATTTAAATTTTCAGTAATGTTATTTATTTATGTTTTTAATTTTGTTTGTTTAATAAATTTTTGGTTGATTAAGTGGCAAACCTTCTAGATTGGTTGCTCCTCAAAGAAGTACCCAATGAAGGTGCATCCGAGCTTGGATGGCAATGATAAGAATAAACAAGTGAATGAGGCTAAGGTACATGGTTACCTTCGGCTAGAATGATAGAATGCATTAGGAACTTTACTCTTTTTGGTAAATTGAATATTGTCTTTTTGCAACATGATTGAATGAATGTTTCATCTAGAACTTTAAACCACAAATTGTGAGGAAACCTCCATTGTACATGTAAATGCTGGATTCTAATAAATTTTGTTGATTCATGTGATTCATGCTTTGTCTTTTATTATTGTGAAATTGTGGAAGCAATTAGAAATGATCAAGGCACTTGTTTTCTTTCGAGCACAACTACATCCAAAAACAACTTACCTGTGAGCAGAGAGAGTATTTGTTAACCCCTTTGAGCTTAAACAGTTGAATCTCGGCTTGAAATAAAGCGAGATCTCAAAAATCTTTTTTTTACAACCCGGAAAATCTTGATTATTGTTCTTTTGCCGTAAAAAGTTAAGAGCATTCACTTAGGGTGAGGAAGAAATAAGTTGGGGAGAACGAAAAAGAATCGGTAAGTACCACAACTCTTGAAAAAGAAAAGAAAAACCGAGCAAGCATAAAAAAATATATGTATATAGAAAATATATAAAAGAAACATCTGTTTTGTAAATATGATGTGAAAGAAAAGAACAAAAATAGAAAGAATGAAAATGAATGCTTGCTTGGAAGAAAAATAGTGAAAAATAAAAATTGAGTTGTGGAATATGTGTTGTGAAGGTTTCAAATAAGAAACAAATGAAACAAAGTCGAGATGTGTGAATAATACTGTGAATGTCTCTTTTGCATCGACACTTTCGTTTCAATGGCCTTAGAAATGACCCTTGTTTGTTAACCTAACCAAGCTTCAACCGAAAAGCCCTTAGTGATCTTTATGCTTCCACAGTACCATTTATAATTGTTAGACATTGTATGAATCTATTTGATTTCTTCATTGTTTGTTAGAGAGTGAGATTATTCCCGCGGTTGCAAACGCGTAAAATCTTCATTCCTTATTCGAAGAGGAGAGATAGGATGATTCATTCAGAATAGTATTGTTGTAGATAGATAAATATTTTGCATTGCTATTTAAGTTTTAGTTCTTGTGTATTATTTTATTCGAACCGTTGGAAACTTGTATATGCGGATTTCGCTTGTGTTTGAGCCGTTTATCCAACTTCGGAGAAACCTTTTTCTTAAAGCAAATCCTCTTGTCCTTCAAGAGGCATACTTTGCTTGAGGACAAGCAAGAATCTAGTTGGGGAGAGTTGTTAGATGCCCAAAAGTGCTTATTTGAGCTATCATATGTGGGCATCTTTCACTCTATTTCCTTGCTAAATTGTCTAAATCACCTTTGTTTTAGATGAAATACAGTACATTGATAAACGAGCTTGGTGCCTTTGATTTGTGTGTTATTGTGCAGGAAGAAGGCATGAAATAATTGAAAATGAAGACACAAGAAAATTGGCAAAGGAACCAATGAATACAAGCATTTCATCAGCCTGCTCGCTAGGCGAGGGCTGTGGCGAAGCTACTCGCTAGGCGAGCGCCCAGCGAAAAGCTCCAGTAAAATGTCAATAAATTCGCTAGGCGAGCTGCTAGCGAAGGTGGTAGCGAGTTCGTTCAGTTTTGGTGAAAAGCGCAGCCAGCACTCACTCGCTAAGCGAGGCTCTAGCGAGTCCCCAGCGAGCATTCCAGTAGCAAAACCTCTCAACCTCGCTGGGGCGAAGGTTGAAGCGTGTCCTTCGCTAGGCGAAGGTTTATTCGCTAGGCGAACATGACAGTTTGAGATAGTCTGTTTTCTCTGGGCACATGTGCCTTTGGTGCCACAATTAGACCCTCGCTAGGCGAGCCATTCTGCTCGCCTAGCGAGCATGACAGCCCAGTACTACTCTATAAGTAGCAGGTGCCACTTTTGAGTGCCATACCTAGTTTTTACAGCATTTTTCCACTTTTGTACTTTCTTAGAGATATTTTCCAGCATTGTTCTTAGGATCTTTTATGCCCTAGATTTCATTTCTCTTCATCTTGTAACCATCTTCTACAAAAAGAAGGTGGATTCCCATCCAACATCGATTATCCAACTTGGATGTTGATCAACCTTCTTCCGAAACTTGCCGACCAAGCTACCATGAAAATGAGTAGCTAAGTCCTCCATTTGTCAAGGTTAGATGTAGGTGATTACTAGCTTTGTGTGTAAATGTAAGGATCTTCATGTGTAAACTCTTTAATGGTGAATATATGATGAAAAATTTGTTTCTATTTAAAACTCTTTGTGTTGGTTTATGATCGAGAGATGTTTACCAACTCTTGACCTAGGTTTTCATCCAATCTTGTTTGTTAGCTAGAGATAGTAATGAATGATTTTGTTCACCATAAGGTTGAACCAAAAAGTTGTCATTTTGATAGATTGTGTTCGAGAGAAACAATGGATCAAAATGGGAAAACTCACAATGTGTGTTCGAGAGAAACATATTGGGAGGACTTTGTGAAATGATTTATCATCTAAAGGAGTTTATAAGATTGTTGACCGAACAAATACATGCAAAGTGATCATCGAACCCTAACTTTGGCAATATTTCTCATTTATTCAAACCATAACTTTTACCGCAATTTATTACCTTTTTATGCAAGATAACGTGACAACCAACCAAAACCTTATTGTTACATTGAGTTAGAATTAATACAACCATCGAACGGCGGTGATATCTTACAATCCCTGTGGATACGATAACAAAAACCCGACACATAAATTTACAACTAACAGTTAGCCAAAAAGCCAATCCTGAAATAATATCATCCCTTGTTTGAAACCCCCTTGAGGCTATTATCCTGTTTTTGTTTAAAACTCATTACAAGTCGAGAAGTGAAAAACAATGTTATCGCCCTATTCAAAAGGTTGAAAGAGTCTTGTTTGGAGTTGTGTGGGGTTGAATAACTATGTTTGTAATGTTTTAGAAGTTGACAGAAAAAGAAAAAAAAATAGAAAAGAAAAAAAAAGGAATGAAAAATTAGAAGGATAAGAGGAAGAAAAAATAGAAGGATAAGAGGAAGAAAAAAAATGAATTATGTTTGTAATATTTCAATACATGTCAATACATACTCCTTCAAAAAAAATGAATAAAAAGAAAAATGAGAAGAGAAAACAATTGCTATAGAGTTGTTCAAGTGAATGAAATATTTTGTAAATTCAACTCCCGCAGTTTCTTTCAAGTCTATTTTATCTCTTTGAATTTTAGCCCAGTATCCCTTAGGATTTATCTCACCCTTACCTTGGTCACATTACAACCAAATAAAAGTCATTTTGATCTTTGTGTGCATGTATTTCAACTATGGATGTTAGAGTCCTTTCAAGCTTATGGTAGTACTAATTTTCATGTTGTGCTTTGAGTGTAAACAGTTAATCTAAACACTTGGGAGTTGAGTGAATTATATCCTGTGAGGATTTTACTGCTGTTGATGTACTTTTTGGTAATCTGTTTTTCTATCTGCTTTGAAAGTCACAAAAAGTTGCTTACTAACACCATATTCTTGAAGCTTAGACTTAGAATTATGCTTATACCTTGTATCTTGAAAACTTTTGGAAGTGCATGCTCTGTTTTCTTTCCTTTTGTTTTGAAATTGTAATTTTGCTCGGAGTGTAAAAGTTCAAGTGTGGGGGAATTTGATCAGTGTATTTTGATATTTTGATGCACATTATTTTATAATTATACTTAGGAATTTCTATAATTTATTCTATTATTTTTACTATTTTAGTGTGTTTTTATATTTAAGTTTATTTTTGACTTTATTTTATTTTCGTACTTTATTTTTAGCATAAATAGCTATTTGATACCTTGTCACTATTCAGATCATAACTTGGGCTATAGGATTTGGATTGACGCGTTTTAATATACGTTGGAAAGCTAAGAGAAAGAACTACAAATTTCATGTTGAAGTCAAAACCATATTCGGAATGAAGAATGGTCGAATAATTCGTTAAAGTCCCAGACTTAATTAAAATAGTTAGTTTGGGCCGGTTTTTGTAATTTTCGGGTCGGATCCCATAAGGGCCCGAATTTTCCTTTTATTATATTAGGTCTTCCACTGCTACGTGAATCTAATTCGGAATTCTGATGATACAATATTGCTTAGAAGATTTCATGGAGAGCTAATTTCCAAAGAGCTGATATGTTGTATTCAAATTCCACTTTGAGGTTTTTATTAATTTCAGTTTAATTTCGATCTCTTCTCAATTCTTCCTATAAACTCGTTTGCTTAATTCGATTACTTTTGTTTGCTTAATTCAATTGTTTCTTGTAGGATAGAGTTGATTAAATTTGATTGTTTGTATGATCCTTAACTATAATCACGTTAGCGTAGCTTTTTCGTTATCGTGTTTGCTTAATTCACGTCTGCTTAAATCCGTTTGCTTAATTCAGAAATTAGGAACATACATCATATAATACCAATTTGCGCTTGTCAGTGGGTATTATAATCGAATGAGATTGAATCCGCTAGGAAATTGAAATTATAAGAATCAATGATAAGTCGGAAATCGATACAATAAATTAACTTATTTATCAATTTTGCCTTTACCTTTAATCATCTTCGATTTAAGTTTTGAACCTTAAAAACCCCTTCTTCCTATTCGTTTGGTTATAACATTTAAGAGTCTTTGTGATACGATATTCGAGTGTCGCTTCCATTTTATTACACTTTTAAACTCGTTTTTGACATGTTTGGCTGGTTTCGTCGTTTTTGGTAATTTGTGCTAATTTAATTAGTTTGGTGGGAATTAAATTAATTAAATTGTTAGAAATTGATAATATATGAGGAGTTGAACCAATGTTGTGAATTGAGATAATTATGTGGTGAGTGGAGAGAAGTGGAGTTCTAGTTGGGCAAAAATAATAATTATGATAAATTAATTAGAATAATATATATTTAGAAAATTAGAGGAATTTGGTTTTTAGAGCCTTTTATCAGTACATGAAATAGAGAGCAAAATCATTAGAAGGGAGAGCTAGGGCTCGAGAGAAGGAATCCATAAGAGTTTGCTTTTGCTATTTTGCTGAAATTACAAGGTAGGGAAATTATTCAGTTAAGGGTGCCTAAATTATGAAAGGGTAAATAGGTTTCCGTTAACCTCCAGTAGGGTTTTATTTTTATCTATTGCTTGATGATGAGTATGATAGATGGATATTTGTTCCTATTTTGTTTGGTGTTCTTGAATCAATTATCAAGTGATGAAATTATGTTGAAATTGGGGATTTTAGGGTATAATTATGATGGGTCAATTCATGATAAAAACGATGAATTGTGTTACTTTAGGGATAATTGATGTGTTGGTAATGTTAGAATGTGATTTTGTGGTGTTTTGAATGATATATTGGAGACTAGTTTGATGTGTGAGAGGTAGATGATGAGGGAGATGAGCATCACTGTGAAAAATTGACTTTCTGGAAAATTGTATGATGTCAATTGATTGACACCATATGCCAATCGGTTGCATGCTTATTTTTTTGTTGTTGGAAATTTTAACTATGTCAAGCGATTGACACAGGATGTCAATCGATTGCATGTATGTATTTTTAGAAAAAAAATAAATGATAATCAATTGATATTTGGAAATAATCGATTGTATTGAGTATTTAAGCAATTTTTGAGAAGTCAGTGAGCGAACGGACTTGATGTCAATCGATTGATGCTCTTTAAAATTTGAAAAATTCTAAAACTGAAACATGTTCTATTCCCCGCCGCTTTTGGAAGTACCTTTGGTTTCGTAAGTCCGAATATAATGTTGTTCAAAGTGTTAAAGAGCAAACATGCAGAGATACCTTATGGCAGTGCATTGTGAGATGATTTCTATATGAATGTATGTTCAATGTGTGAATGTATGTTGTGTATTGTATATGTAATTGCGTGAATTTTTATACATGTTTGTCGATGATTGATGAGGCGAGTGGTTCGGAGTAAGAACTACTCGTATCATGTTGAATGCATGATTGATTATGGTTAGAGTGGGGCTGTAATATTTTCTATATTGTTGTTGTGGTGTGATTGTTCCAGTCAGAGTGGGACTGTAATCATCGATTGTGTTGTTATCATTGCATGATTAAATGACATGCATAATATGTTGTCGTGTTGTGAAAGAGGCATATTTGCTAGTTCAAACTAGGTACTAGTGACTTATCCCAAGCTCATAGTGGGGGCTTAGAGCTCAAAGTGGGGGCTCGGAGTTCACAGTTGATTGGAACCCAGTTCATATTAAGAACCAAATGTTGAGTCGGTACCACATGCATATAGAGTTGAGTTGTGAGTCCAATTCAAAGTGGGGACTATGACGAGCATGAGTCGAGTTAATTGTTGTATTGCATTATATAATGATTGTGCAAATGAAATGCTTGTATATTGATGAATACTCTTATATGATTATGAGAGTTTGACTGTGATGTGGGTGAGCAGTGAATACATGATATTTGAGGTGCATATCTGATATGTGTATGACTCTGTAGTGTATGAATCTATCTGATATGTGTATGACTCTGTAGTGTATGACTCTGCAGTGAATACGTTATATAATGAATCTATCTTGACTCTGTAGTGTATGTATTCTCATCCTTTTTTATGTTGGTGCATCTGTGCTCCTCTAGAGTACAGATAATCAGGTACCTAAGTAGGAGCTTGAGATTTGAGGACGGTGTTGTGCCTCTTTAGTTGCTTGTCGTTCGAATCTATAGTGGAGTCACTCTGATACGTAACACGAGAGGGACATGTTGTTCTTTATTTATTTTTGTTGTGTATCTTTCTCTTTGATTTTATTTTATAACGAACCACTTTTCAAACTAATATTGATGTTGAGGCTTTTTATGCCGAGTATTTTAGAATTCCGCTACTTATCAAATGGTTTAAGTTTTTAAGTTATATGGTTTAAATATGAGTTGGTTGTATGTTGAGTAACATTCTACTTGAAAGATTTGTATTTTTTATTTGTCGATTCGGGAAGTAGGGTGTTACAATCCCGGTGCCTTAGCTCCAAATACATCAACTTGATTTTCTTTTTGCTCGTATTGCTTATTTCTTGCAACGTTTCCCAGACTTTTGTGCCTTGGGTGTAATAAATTTTAATTTATAATAAAATATTTTACCTTGATGTTTCAAGTATTGTTAACTTTAGAGCCTTGTGTCATCTTCTAGTTTATCAATTTCTTTGTTTACGAATTATGGTAACTTTGGGGCTTATTTTCCTACCTTGCAAAGTCTCTATTCACTTGGGAGTTTAGGTCAGACCGTCGACTTTCATCAGCCATGGCGAGATATCTATTTTGGGCACGAGAGCTTTTATTGCGTTTTACTTTACGAAAGAAACAACTCACTTGACTGTAATGAGATGGCAAGAGTGCTTATGAATTTTCTTGCTTTTTATAACTCGTGTATTGAATGAAGCCGACTACCATTTTTTATTATTGCCTTTGCTCGCTATCTTTAGCATTTTCTGTAGTGGTGCATTGAGTTATATATTGCATTTGATGGTTTGTTTGCTTTTCCCAAGTGATGCATATGACTAGTGAAGTCAGATTTATGTAGTCATACGTGTTGGTGTAAGCCCTAGAGGCCAATACTTTTGGTACTTGTATCGAATCATTTATTAATAATAAAAAGCTTTTTCTTTATTATGTTTGTTTAATAAAGTCCCTAGAATAGATAGTCCGTTTAATGTATCAAGTGTGACTTAATCATGAGATCACATTAAACATAAGGACACTGTTCTTAAAGTATCCGTAGTCGAGCTTTATTGTGAAGTGGGATAACATTAAAGAATTAAGACTATTATGTATATAGACTGAGGATCACATCTCATGGATCATGGATAAGGAGTTATCAAGTCTTAAACATAGGTATGAATATTAAGAGTAATATTTATACTGGATTGACTCGCTATGAGAATACTATATAGAATGTTATGCAAAGTGTCATAAGTTATTCTCATGGTGATAATGGTGTATACCACCCTTCGACCTGAAACCACCATGGACCCTAGATGTAGAGTCGAGTGCCTTGTTGCTTATCAAACGTTGTCCGTAATTGGATGACCATAAAGACAGTTGATGGGTACTCCACGGAGCATGGTAAGGGACATGAGTGACCTAGATGGAATTTGCCCATCTTGTGTAACAGGATAAATGTCTACGGGCCCAATATTAAACTGGACAAGGATGACACGGTCTATGCCTTGTGTTCAATATAGACATAAGGGCAAAAAGGTAATTATACACATAAGTATTATCACAGAAGGATTTGTCAGATCACATGACATTTTCGTGTCTTGGGTAGCAGTGATGTGTTGCTAGATACCGCTCACTGTTTATTATGTTAAATACGTGATTTAATATAATTGTCAATGCCGCGAAAACCGTAATGTACGGTGCACTTAAGTGAATTGTAGAATATCGTAAGGTACGGTGTACTTAAACAAAATACGAAATATGGTAAGGTACCACGCGCTTAAGTGATTTTGGCATATTATAAGATATGGGCCACATACACTTGAGTGGGCTTTTTAGCTTGCAGCCCACACAAGTGGTTATATAAATAGAACCCTTGTGTAGAAGCATTTGACAGTTGCAATTTTCGTTTCTCTCTCTCTCTCTCTCTCACTCACTCAAAGCCTTCATTCGTAGCAGCTAGCACTGAGATTGAAAGAATCCGTTCGTGTGGACTGAGTAGAGGCGTTGTCATTGTTCAACGTTCGTGATCGCTCCGTAGATCTGCATCAAAGGTTACAATCGCCACAAGAGGTAACGATTCTATCACTGATCATGCCCATTCGTAAGGATCATTAAAGGAGAAATTTTAAATTCCGCTGCGTTTTGGATCGCCCTTCTCCTTCAATACGTTGTACCGTGCTCCGTGTCACAGAGGATATTTTCCCGATCAAGGGTAGGACCCCCGTCCCTACCCCCGAGGCTTGGCTTGGGTCGAGGTAGGCGTCTCAACACTCCACCACCTACGTCATTGAAGTGGATAGATCCGAGGGGGTGGGGATGTGCCAAATATCTAGAAATACATTTAATAGATCTGGAGGTGAGGTGAGTATTTGATCCGTATCGAGATCGTGGAAATGCATTAAGTCTAGATCGAATATACAACCAGGCGTAAAGTGTGCTTTAAAATGTATCAGAAACGCAGAAATGCGTTAAGTTTATATTAGATACACAACCGAACGTAAAGTGTGCTTTAAGTCGTATTGGATCGTAAAAATGCATGAAGTCCGTATCAAATACACGTTCATGCAAGTAGAGTGTTTTAAGTTGTATCAGAGTTGTATAAATGCATGTATCAAATACACAATGAGCTAGGAATACGCTGAAGGTCGTATCAGAGTCACATGAATGCGTTATGTCAGTATCTAATACGTATTCAAGCATTTTGTCTTGTTTTCATGTCCCGAGAAAAAAATGAATTCAATTTGTTACATATAAATAGAGAACCTTCGGGGTGGACAACCCTTGTCGGAGACCTCAGAGTGGTCGATCGGTGTTCAGGGTCTTCAATTGTTGCTCTTCCTTGAAGCTCTTGGCTAAATGCACATCGTGTTTCGAAGTGCCTCATTTGGTTAGACAGTGTTCGAGGTGCTTTAGCTTGTATTTTCTCTCTGATGCATGTTTGAGAGGTCGGTTGCTCTATGGAGTGTAGCTTGAGGCCGACCTTTAATTTTGGCCTCGTTGAATTGCTCTGTACAATGCTTCTGCGAGTTTTTTTCTCATCGGGTGGAGATTGCCCAACTTTCTTCTTATTTTGGAGTGGGTACCCACCTCAAGTAAAACCAGGGTTTATCAAACCCAAAATGATTCACGAGTGTTGTTGGTATCCCGTGATGCATCTTGATGTTGAATTGACGTCTGACGTTAACTACAAACTTGTAGTATCTCGACATCCTTAACTAAGAACTTGTGGTATCTCGAAGATGCCACCTCAGTAAGAACCCCGATATGAGTAAAATGTGAGGTCGACGTTAGGTCAAAAGACGAGTAGGGAATTTTCGACATGGCCTTCATGAAAATATCTTTCATACCCCGGCACGACCTACATCTGGATCTGAAATCCTTTCTCTTGCTATTCTGTGGGTTTTTCGAAGGAAATAAGAGATCTTGATGGCAAAAATTGCGGCTTAGAAGATTATCCATCGAACCGATTTTGATGGACCTCGACGTTCACTTATGAGCGCTTCTCAATTATGAGATATGAGGAGATTATGAACTGATAAATCAGAGATCTGGATCTACCACAAGAATCCAGATCTGGAACTTTTGAGTCTGTTCGATGGTGTTTGCGAAGCGAACATGATTCTAGTGAAAATCTTAGGAATCAGAAGTCGATTCTCACATAAGATGCCACTATTCCGTTCGAGAACCAGAAATGAATGTTCTAATTTTACGAAGGAACCATAATGAAGAGAGTTGGATAACAGTAGATCTTGAACAATGATTCCAATGTCCTTTACGATAGCACGGGTGGACCTACATGATTAGCACTCAAACACCCAAATCAGTTTAAAATTCAAAATATATAAAGTAAAATTATATAATGGAGATATGTACCTTCTCATAACATATAAATTATTTTTATATTTTGTATCGGATAAAATAGACTTAAAATTAGTTGAGTCTTAGTCACTTGAATTTTATGGCCGATTCATAATAGAATCTAATGAGTAATAGTTATGTTCCATGGTAAACCATTTACTTTGTGGTTTATCTTAGATGTCATCTTAAATTTATAAATTCAAAACTTTACAAGATTTTTTTTAACATAATAAAGAGTTTAATTGATATGTATTAACAGTGTAAAATAATTTTATAATGTCATCCAATAAAATTTCATCAATCTGTCATATCATATCATTAATTTAAAAATTGCAATCTGATATGACGAGCTACATAATAATAATTATTAGTTGATCGTATAAAATTATTTTACACTATTCGTAGATATCTCATTTTCTCTATAATAAATAGAGAAAATAGATGATACAATGATAGTGTAAATATCAATACTAACTTAATAAAGATACAACTTAATAAATTTAAATATATCAAAAATAAAAATTTTATATGAAAAAAAAAGTTGTACACAATTCACAAACAAAAGTTTTCATATCAAATTTCTTAACTTAACTTGTGTTCTTAAAACACAAATTAAATTTTTCTATATTTTAAATGTGAATTTATTATTTAACTTAATCAAATCCTTATCCAACCACAAATTACTATAATGTTTTTTTTTTTTAAATAATTAATATGTTGATTGAGTAACTTTACCAGCAACAAGCAACAGATCGTAGAATCAAAGAAGACGAAAAATTTTCAACATTTTCAGACTGTATCATGTGGGAATCGATTCTATTAACCGTGGCTGCTACCGCCGGCAACAACATCGGAAAAATCCTTCAAAAGAAGGGTACCATCATTCTCCCCCCTCTCTCCTTCAAGTTCAAGGTAAAGTTCTTTCCCTTTTTTTTTCTTCTTTTTTGAATTTTCTTGATTCGGTTTTCATTAAAGATCTCACTTTTTTAATAACATTATGATTTGAACCAGATGGGTGTGTCTGAAATTGGTCATTATTGTTTGTATTTTAAGATTTATTAATTTGTTACCACTTGAAGATTGAAGATTTTGTCATGCATGTTTAGAAAATGAATTAAATTGAATAAATAAAAGGTTTTGTGGCCATGAATTTACTGTTTTATTGCTATATCATTGTTTTTTGCAGGTTATTAGGGCTTATGCTTTGAACAAAACATGGTTGATAGGTTTTCTGATGGATATTTTTGGGGCATTATTGATGTTAAGGGCATTATCTCTGGCTCCAGTAAGTGCTATGAAAATTCAATTCAAAGGGATTTTATAATACCCTTAATGTCTTATAGTGTTTTGCCTAGGTTTTTTTTTTTGACATTGATGATCTTGGTGGGTTTTGTTTTTTCAAGTATAGGTTTCTGTCATTCAACCAGTTTCTGGCTGTGGATTAGCGATTCTGTCGGTCTTTTCTCATTTTTATCTCAAGGAAGTCATGAATATTGTTGATTGGGTTGGAATTATCTTGGCTGGGTTTGGCACAATAGGTAATGTAAGTTTTAAATTACGAGTGAATTGTGTTTAAATGGGTTTTGTTTCAACACGAGAAAACCGGGTTTGTGCTGCAGTGTTATTGTATTAAGATATATGGTTTTGTATTCATGTGACACACTGACACTATTGGTTAACTTATATGTTTGTCTATATTTAGGAGTTGGTGCTGGTGGTGAAGAGCAGCAAGAGGCGGTTGCTCTATCCATTTTTCACATACCATGGCTGGCGTTTGTTGTTTTCATCTTGTTTGTAGGTACCTTGTCTCATGAATCAACTAAATTTAGAGTCACGTTCTTCTATATGGTCATAGATATTCAGCATTCATGAGTGTGGTGGCACTCCCTTGGTTTTACTATAATAATAACAATATGTTAGAAAATGTTTAACGTCCTTGTCGAAGAAGAAATAGTTCTATTCTTTTACCTAGTATAATGAATCAACTAAATGCATTTTTCTTATCATTTCATTAACCTAGTATATTATATAAGAGTATAGGTTACAATACTTATTGATGATATTATTTATAGGCTTTAGCAACTTCGCTTTAGAAAATTATGAATTCACCAATAACATTGTGATAGCACCATCACCCAGGCATTTTTATTATTTTAATTGTTAGAACACTTGCGCAGATGCTGCTTAATGGATGGCTTCGAATATACAAGCGCCAGCGAAGAGAACAAGAGATGGTAATTCATGTTTTAAGCTTGGTGAAATTCCTTTGAATTTACGTGTGTTTTCATAATAAACACCCGCATATGGTAATTTAGCGAGCTGTTTTTTTTTGTTCTTCACTTCTTCTATCGGTTGACATTCTTATGTTTTACAGGTGGAATATGATGTTGTCGAGGAAATCATTTATGGCTTGGAGTCTGGTATTTTGTTTGGGTACTCGTGCTTACCTCTCTACTCTATTTCTGTATTCTGTTCTTGTTCTGCTCCATGTCATTTTTTGAGATGCCTCCACTTCTTTCGTTGGCAATGAGCAAAACTTGATTATGTCTTGAGTTAATTTTAAAGCTTCTATGCAGGATGTCATCTGTAATTTCAAAGATGGGATTCCTATTCCTAGAGCAAGGTTTTCCCAAATTGCTGGTTCCTATATGCCTCCTGATCAGTGTGTTTTGTAGTGGTATAGGCTTTTACTATCAGGTATTCTGAGTTCACTTTTGCACCTTTCAAACTTTGAGGACATTTTACCTGTTTCATTCGAAGTCTCGAGACACTTGTCGAGTTCTACATCACCAATTTCAGAATTCAGATAAACTTCCTTAATAAAATAATCTTTATCTTCTCCATTTTCGCAGACACGTGGCCTGAAGCATGGGAGGGCTATTATAGTTTCTACATGTGCAGCTGTAGCATCAATTTTGACTGGTGTACTTGCTGGGATGCTTGCTTTGGGTGAACGACTTCCTTCCGCCCCAAAAGCCCGTGTAGCACTTCTTCTTGGATGGTAATTTAAGATGTTATGCTTTGTGTTTAATGTCCTTTTCCCTCGATTAAGAAAGGAAATACAACCATTCTTTGTGTTTATTTTTTAAAAATATTATTCTGCAGGCTACTTATAATTACGGGCGTGATTTTGCTCGTTGGTTCAACACGGCTCGTGAGGTTCCTCACTTCTTCACAGCGAAAAAGAAGCAATGTAGAGAAGAATTTTGGCCCTAGAAGATCCACTTCTTCCCGTACAAGGGAGCCAAGTCCTACTAGTGCTGTCATTCAAGCGGCAACATTAAATCATCTGCTATCGTCGTCTTCCAAAGAAAAACCTTGACTTGACATGAGCTGGAGAATGCTCCTTCATCTCATTCACAAGATTTCTTCTAAGCACTAAGCTGCGATGGCTATGGTGTATGATGTATATGTAAGTGGCTGCTTCATCAGACGGCATGACGTTTTTCTGGAATCATTACCTTGTGGCTCACACTCTGGATGAAGTATCTGTTAACTTTCTGACTCTATTTTGTAAAAACTATTCCTGAACTTTCAGTTTGTTGGCTGTTGGGGATTGTATATGACAGTAGTGGTGGCATACCAACATACATAAATTCCTGTTTTCTGATCTAGTAATGATCTTTGCATATAGGTGTTGATTGTGTTAGAATAATGTGCTAAGGGTTCAGATCATCATCCTCTAGAGTGTGCTTCAGAATCCATTTTGAAAGTAAAGATTCTTATCTTGGTAGGTAGATTTGGGTTGGGAGTAGATAACATAAAACTTGAGTGATTATTGAAACTCCAAGATGTTATAATCAAACTGTGTTTGGAACTGTACATGCATTATACTGTGTTTTCTAACACTGTTGGGGTTCTCTCTATTTCCTAAGAGAAATGGATTGTTTGATTTGAAAAAATAGACACACACTATACATTAGGTCCCCACTATCATTAAGTTTGTGTAAGTATATCTTTCTTTAAATAGAATCTTTTTTTTTTGAAATAGAGATATTAACTCAGATAACATCTATGAAAAGATATTTTTTTTCATAAATCATGTTTTTCTTTTTTGAAATTGTAGTTGTCAATTTTGGGATGAAATTTTGTATAGAAGATATTTCAAATGTCAAAATTATGATAAGGAGAGAATGAAAAGAAGATGGGTCTTTTAGAAAGTAGTAACTTTTGAGAATTTCTTAAACCATCCTAAACCTTTCTACTACATTACGTGAATTTTCACAAATGCCTTCCGTTTTCGGAGATACATTTTCGGACATATCTCTTGCACACTCAAGTAAGACCATTATGAGAGGTGTCCTATATATTAAGTAATTTTTATTTTGGAGATTCATCTCCGGAACATTTTAAGAAATATCTTAATTATTTAACAATTCAGTAGATATTTCGGAGATGCATCTCCGAAATTATGAGCGACATTTTGAAATTTACATCACCTTTGCTTGCATGATCAAAATTATTCCGGAGATGCATCTCTGGAAATATTTGATAAAAGAATTACTTGCATGATCACACAACCATTGTTGACATAGTTGATTTTCAACCAAACCTTTCATTTTCAATCCAAATCTTCATCCTTTTTCATCACGTCATAAGGAGCAAAATAAATAAATAATAGAATTTCAGGTAAAGATTCTTTTTTTCCTTTGCATTGTTTACATTGATCTTCTATTTTTATTGAAAAAAGTTATGCCGTGTCCGAAAATGTATCTCTGGAACGTATATGTACTTGTCTGAAGATGCATTCTCGGAATTTGTCTGTGTTCATTTTTGAAGTCATTCTGCAGCAGTAGTGTCGCTTATGTTTTGTTATGATTTTAATTGTTTTTGTTAGATATGGTGCACCCCGATGTTTTCTCAAAATAAGTTGTTTCTCCAAATGTACAAGGTGTGGTTGTTTCTCTGAATGTTCAAGGTGTTGTTGTGAAGACGGTAGATGTTGGTAACGACTTTAAAAACATGCAAGAGTTTAAATATTGTGATCAAATGCTTCAATGGATTCATATGAAGGCCTCTAAACTTGGATTTGGTGTGGTTATCGGAAGGTCCGATAATGGTTCGAATAGAAGATACGCCTTTATGACAATGATTTGCGAAAGAAGCGGGAAATATAGAATTTCTCTCCAGAATTTTAAAAGAGACGACACCAGTACAAGAACTTTGATTGTCAGTTTAAGATTCGTGGTTACATATTGGCAAACAAAAATTGGAGATTTAATGTGATACGTGGTTTGCATAACCATGATTTGTGTTTAAAATTAGTCGGTCATCCTAGTGTCTGTCAGCTCAAGCCGGAAGAGAAGGAATATGTTGCTGACATGACCTTGAATCTTGTTCAACCAAAAATATACTTGTGACATTGAAACGAAACGGCCCAAAAATATATCAAATTACATTGAAACAAAAACGACCCGAAAATATAATGAAAACGACATTGAAATCGGGATGCCCTATACTAGTTATATCACCGAAGTGGACGACTCATTTAACCACAAAAGCTGAGACTTGACCATTACAACATTTGTGTTTTTGTCAATGAAAAAATATGTTTTGTTTTAGTCACAAATAATTATATGTAGTTGTGTCTAAATATAAATGAAGTGTTATATATATTCATATTTTGTCTTTATGCATTTTTGATCTCCTCCATGACAACATTTGTGTTTTTATCAATGAAAAAATATGTTCTGTTTTAGTGTTTTATTTTGAAACTTGTTCATGACAAATTCCGGAGATGCATCTCCGGAACTAGATAATAGGTTGCGGTTCCGAAGATATATCTATGGAATCAATATGTCAGTTAATGGGTGGTCCATAGTGGTTTCGGATATATAAATTTAGGCACTCTTATGTTATATTTCACACAAATTAAAAATGTCTCAAATGTCACAAATAAACATCCATCGGTATGTCGCAAATGTCTCCTTCTCCGGCTATACACCCGGGCGAACGTTTAAACTCACCGATTTCATCTCCCTCGAAGATATCAAAGACGAAATCCACTATCTCCTACCTTAGAAGACAAACGAAGGATTGTGAAGCTCGAGTACCGTTCATTGTCGATTGACAACGGAGGGAAGATTGAGTTCAGCAAATTTAAACTCAAGACGCAAAAGGATGTTATGACTATGTAGAATACATATTTTTGTTTCGAAACAAAAATTCTGCTCGAGTTGGAAGTGACGCTACAAAGACCGGTCGAAGATATTCTGAAGATGTGCAAGCGTCCACCAGAATATTGAAATGTAATATTGTAGTTTATGTTGAAATCATCATTGTAACTTATTTTATGTTATGAATGTCAATTTCATTTTGTGAAATTGTTTTTATGTTAATTCTGATACTGATGTGTCTCTCCAGAGATGTAACTACAGAATCATTCCGGAGATATATCTCTGAAATAAAGTAAACTAAAAAAGGCGTAACTCAGAATGACATTTGTTGAGTGTGTTTAGGTGCGTCCGAATATGCATCTCCGGAATCAGAGGGCACTTGTGGAAATTCACATGGTGCATTGAAACATATAAGGTGCCATAAGAAATTCTATAACTTTTTTCACGGGTTACTCATTGCACCCTTACCCGTGTGATATTTCTCTCATACCTATGAATGTTAAAAAATATCTCCCTTGCTTTGTCAGAATTTTAAAATCCAAACACATCATAAAATACAATAACTCAAGTTCATGCAAAAACACATTCAATGCTCAAATAGATGTGTTCAAATAATATTCTTCGGATGTTCCATACAGACATCAATATTGTTCTTCGGATGCTCCATACAAACATCAATATTTGGATGCACCCTTTAAAATAAAATGAATTGTCTTTCCTTTCTCATTCGGTAACATTTAAAATCAAAATAACAAACAGCACGTCCAAACATTTAAAATCAAAATAGCAAAGAGCACATACATCAAGAAACATTATTTGTGTGAGAACCAACCATAATCCCTCAATTTCTACTATTTATGTTGCACTATTTGTGTGAGAACTAACCATAATCCCTCAGTTTCTACTATTTCTCCTTTAAACTAAATTCTTTAATCAATTTAGGATAATCATTTCTCTTATTTGAAGAATATTCGGTAAGTTTTACATCATCACATTACTTCTCATGATTATGATGCATGAAATTTCTTCCTAATTTTTAATTAGAGTATATTATATTCCATTTTATGTCAATATTCTATTATTTCCATCCTAATTTGTTTTGGTTCGAGTGTGATAAATTTGGAGGATATTGTTTATGCCTAGTATAAACTCTAGTGCAAACTACACGTAATTTAAAATATGGATATCTCATAATAAAAAGAAGAGTGTATCCTCTATCTTTCTATCACAATAAGATTGTTGAATTACTCTTCAATTTAGAGATTTGAGAGATTTGAGGTGTTAGACTTAATGTAGACATATTTATGAGCATTTCGAAAAGATGCCCAAAAGAAAAAGGAGATTCATTTCTAAAAGAAAATCACATCAACCTCTCGATTGTCCGAATTTCTAAAAGAAAATCACGTCAACCCCTTGATTGTCCAAATTTTACTCTCCGAACTATGCTTTTTTTGTCATCTTATTACATATTTGTATTTTTTAAAAACGTGTTCAAAGATTAGAATCCATGTAAGGGTATCCAGAAAACAATATCTGAACATATATATTATTATACAAATTTGTACATTGACTTTATTTTCTCACGAACTTGGTCTAATATATATCTGGTGTATCCGAATTTTAAAATTCAGACGATGCAAGAAAGGCATTTTCGAAAATTAAAAAGTTTTGGAAAAAATACTATTGCAATGAGCCACCTCTTGATATGCAAAATTTCCTGATAAAACCAAAGCAATTGGTCCACCACAATAATGACTAAGACAACATTAATACTCTATAATGAATAGATGCAAAACAACTTCAACCGCTATTAATGAAGTAGCATCATGAGACTAATGAATGGCCCATCCTTTAGAAAAAAGGACTTTATAACCAAGGAGATGACTAATCAGATGGAAAAAGGAAGGTCCTACTATGAAAAGTTCCCTGACAATCCATGTCTAATTAACCATACACTTGTCACCCTCAAATATGGCCAAATTGCACTAAAAAAAGGTCACATTTGTCAATGAGATTGATAGTTACCAAAATGTTTCACCACACAAATGTAATTAACATTCTGTAGTTGATGTATTCACTCAAATAATACTTCTATTTTGAGAATCATGGTTATTTCTAAATCTCAAATATACAATAGTTTTTCTAGCTGCAACCACCGTATACGAACATGGTTTTAAACTGCGGTCTACAACTTTTTTTTTCTTATCCTTTGGACAGTGTTAAGTAACAACCAAATTTGACTGTCTTACAGTGTCACAATTAACCAATGAATGAAATGACTCAAAAACAGCAAAGCACATATACCATCACTTCATAAAAATCAACACATAGTAACAAAACAATGTTTGGCCCCATCTATAGCAATTTTTGTATACATTTCAACTTATGGAGAGTCACATCAGAAAACCAATTTTAGAAAAACCACCCACCAATCAAAGTTTCATTCATTCAGCATTTTCTTGTCCTGGATAATTACCTAATTGCTTCATCTTCCAGCTCTCATGAGGGGCTACATGCTCATGGGAAGGAGAGTAGCTCTGCAAAAAGTTCAACTCAACAATTTAGTCTTTTGATTAACACAATAACAGATTATATTTATGTATGACTATCTTTTTTAGTATGATACTTGGACTGTATATAAAATCTATGTAGCACCATCGCTTCAAACTGAAGGCGTGTTCGGTGTCCAACATGTCTCAGTGTTCTTGCCATGTTCAGTGTCTATGTTGGTGTCAGTGCTTCATAGTATTTGACATACAGGTTTACAAGTATTAAAAAAAACAGTAAACTCCTATTTAACAACAATCACGCAACAGAGTTCGTTATAGTAGATAAATAAGAGATAAAACATGAGCTCTAATCTATTTTCATGACACTTAATAGACTCGTTGAATTGAACGCTTTAACTCAAATTTTCGTTATATTAGTAACGCAATTAACCACAAGATAAAAAGGCTAGTCATAGATAGACCTCCATCTCCGTCATAAGTTCTTTGGCGGATGAAGCTGAGACGACTATATTCCGAGCACCAGGCTTAATGAAGCCTTCTTCAACACCATTGTCAAATAGTGCAAGCAAAAAGTTATAGTAACCATCAACATTCAGTAGGCCAACCTGTGCAGGACGACATATGGGTTAAAAATATGATTATAATAGTATACATCAACGATTTTATCCAGCATAAGGTTACCGGTTTTTTATGAATTCCAAGTTGTGCCCAAGTTATCATCTCCAAAAGTTCTTCCATAGTTCCGTATCCTCCTAATCACGAGGATAGAATGTAGGGCATGAGAAAGAGGGTAACAGACAGATTTCAGTGTATAAAAGAACAGAACATTTTTCTCTAGTAGCATTTAAGTGTAATAAAACACACTAATTAATCACTTCTAAAACTACTTCAGAGTTATTCATGTAACTAAATACCAGGGAGTGCAATAAAAGCATCAGCTTCTTGAGCCATTGCCGCTTTCCGCTCATGCATATCAGAAACAATTCTTACTTCACCAACAGTTTCACCAGATATCTGTCAAAATACACCAATTACAACATAGAAAAAACAATAAATTGTTTCCATGACAGAGGAACAAACACTAAAACTCATTCACTACACTTCTTCGGCTCAAATTCAGATTACTTTTACACAAGAACCAATTCATTGCTAGGAAACAAACCAACACTATAACAGTGACAAAACAGTAGCAGCAGCAGAAATACCTCATGAGGCATGAGAGCTTTTGGAATAACCCTGCAAATTCATAGTGACATCAATCAATAACAATACAAATCTCACAAAGTGATAACAATCAATAACAATACAAAGCTTACACAGTGAATGAATATAAAACATGTATCTTCATTTAGCCATACCCTAGAACATTGCAGCCACCATTATACATTTTCTGAGATATTAACCCCATCAGTCCAACACTTCCTCCACCATACACCAAATCTATGTCCCTCTTAACCTGAAATTCATAACAAACCACAAAACAAAAGAAACAAAAAAAACATTTCAGACATGGTAAAGAGCATCATTTGACAAAACGACAAGTTCATTGATGACACCATTAATCTAGAACAATAAATGCATTAACAAAAAAGTTGTTAGAATGTTAGTTACCCAAAAAAAAGCAAATATTCCCTGACAAGTTTACCTACCCAGATAGTACCCTTTATGGAAAAAGATGATTTTTTAACCAAATAGTGATGATAAGGAAAAAAACTCTGACCAGTTCATCGGCCAATTCAATGGCGGCGTCACTGAAAACTTGACGGTTGCCGGAGTTGCTGCCGCAGAAGACACATACCCTATTGAACTTTCTGCTTCTGGGGTATGCTTCCTCCATTCAAAATCGATTCTTTCTTCTTCTTTTTTTTCTTTTCTTTTTCTCTGTTGTTTATGATTTGGTTTATAAACTAAAAAAAATTGCAACTTTTTTTTTTGGGAAAAAATTAAAAAATGAAAAATGTATGAATAATTAAAATGATGATGACGTAGTTGTAGAATAAAAAAAATATTATATATTTTTGGAATTTAACTAGTTTTAATGACACATGATATTTGAGTATATAAAAGATGACAAATGGTATTTCTATAAAAAGAAAATGACACATGATATTTTTTTAATCACTTGTTTAATAGCATTGACTTTCTAGTTAATATGTATTCTGTTGATTTGATTTTTGTCTTTTTAATATTTTAAATTTATATTTTTTGCGTGATTATATTAATTAATTTATTAAAAGTTGGATAGATATATACTAGACAGTCAAATTTGGAATTCAAATCATAACTTTTAGTTAAATAGCAAGAGACAAGAATCTTTGAATTTATTTATCTTCAAAGTGTGAGATTCTGTTCATTATGCTCTAAAAAGAATAAGAATATTTTTTATCTAGAACCATTGAAGTGATATTTGGCTTTAGTTTTAAATTTTTTTTATTTTAATTTATAAATTTGTTTTTTTAAATATTATTATTTTTTTAATTTATTTTTAATTAAAATTTTAATTTTGATATCCTATAACATGAACATAGTTATTAAAAATCAAAACATACTCGAATTCATAAATTTTTAAAAATTATATCTCAAAAATTATTTTTATAAAAATTAAGGAATTTTTTAAAGTTTTGATATTTTAAATTTTTTTTCAATAAAATAATAAAATATCTAAAATAACATTTTAAGAAACTATTTAAAATAAATTTTTATAAAATATTTATGAAAAATATTACTGTAATTTCTTTTATACAAAATTATGTTAGACTATAAAAATCATTTTTAAAAAGGTAAAACAAACGAACCCATTTTCTTGATGTCACTATATAATAAAATTGTTTATGGTTGGTTAAATGTCCAATAAAATCGGCTCATTCAGCTAAAATACTCAATTGACGAAGTACCTATATTATAGAGCATCACACTGGAGCACATAAGGGTGACAAAATGGGTCGCGACACGTCAGGCCGGTTCTCGCATCTGCGAAAAATGACGGGTTGAGTTGAGATTTTACGTCCGGTCTGTCTACTCGTTCAATCCATCCTGTCTTAAGCCCGCAAGAAAAAATGGGGGATTGACTCACCAATCCATCAACTTAGTTATCAAGCAATCAAAATATTTATTTTAGCCTTTGTTTGTATTGATGGAATCGGGCAGAACGGAGCGAAATGAGATGAAGTTGAATGATACTCCACTCCATTGCGCTCCGTTCATTTTATGATATCCAAACATAATTTTAGTTGGTTGAAAGTTAATACTTGAATTATAATTTTGGAACTCTCCATGATGGTTCTGTTTTAGATGATTTTTTTTGTGATGAATTTAGATTTTTAATTGTCATTTTAGTTAATTCTAATAATTTCAATTTTTGATGGTTTTATTTTATATATTTATTTGTGAAGATATATTATATATTTTAAGTAAATTTATTTAAAATATACTTTATAAAAAATTATTCTATAAAATAAATAAAAATTCTAATTAAAATATAAAATTAAAATCTATTAATCTATTAAAAAAAATTGACTAACAAACCCTTCATCTACCAGCTCGCCATTATGACATAACATCTAAACTTTAAAGTCCAATTAACTTCGCATGCAGATTTGTCTGTTCCACATCTCCACTATTAACTGATGTATTGGTCATTTGTTTTCTGCAATCCAAGTCAAATTATCTTAAGTAATCTTAATCATCACCTTTTATAAGTGTCACATTTATGTATTTTTCTCTTTCACATTTACATAATTTCACTTCTTTAAAATACTAATTTAAATGTTAAAATATTAATTCAAATATTTTTTCTATATTTATCCGAGACCTCCACCATATCAAAAGTCTTTTTTACGAAGATAGTTACATTTTTCAGAGAAATAAGAATTTTGATTAATAAAATATTATGATTTGAAAATATTATGCGATGCTTTTGTTGGGTTTCTTACTTTACTTGAATTTAAAGTATTTTTTAGGAAGTCTTTAATATTCTTTTTTTTTCTCTATAGAAAATGTTTTAGGCATTAATGACTTCATCTTTTTTATTTTAATTTTAAATTATGTATCAACCAGCTCCGGTGGGAGCTATAAGAATGCATTTTTCAAATTCAACAATCATATCTAATAAACAATTACTAGAAAGTTAAATTTAAAAGTAATCGATTAGAATGATGTGAATATAAAATAATAACTCAAATCCACTACTGTCATCATATCATTATATTATATTCACATAGCTCAAGTTCATGACCTACCTACGATAATCATTCACAATATCTCTTTCCTTTTTAATGAAATGCAATAATTTTGTATAATGGACTAAGTTTTTGTAATTTTGTTTAAATACAGAAAAAAAAGATTGAAGTTACGTCACATATTGAAAAAAATTAAAATGAATTCTCTTTGTTTGGTACAAATATGACAAAATCAACTTAAATTAAGTCGTTGGGTCTAAATAATTAATGAGCTTTGTCTAATTATTTGAAAAAATATATTAAAGTTAGTAATTATCTCAACACAAATATAAACTTTATTTTATAAAAATCATGATAAGAACATATTTATTTAAGTTAGTAACATAATTTTAATTTTAGTTTTTAGATTTGCATGTTTATTTTTAAATTTGAAATTTAAATGAATATAGATAGTTGAAATAATGATTGACTTGTCACATCATTTTATTAAAAATCATATCTTTTGGTGTTTGTCAAGTTTCAATTGTATTTTGATTTTTAAAAAATGAAAATGAATATTGAGAGGTGTTACATAGGATTATGATATGATAGGACACTAATAAAATAAAAGTGTGTTTTAAATTTAATATATTATATAGATATTTCAAATTTAATATATTATATAAATATATATTATTTTAATTGTGTTTGAATTTCACATCTATTATAATATAGTTTTGAAATTCAAGATAATATACTTTGTTGAATTAACTTTTATTTTATTAAAATATTTTATTCAAAATGAAAATAAATTTTATTTTCTTAACAATGCCTTTTTAAAATAAGGATAAATTATTTTAATAAATTGAATCCCGAGCAAATCGTCACTATTCAAGAAATTCATATATGTATTATATTCTTTTGAATTTTTTGCAAGGTGATATTAAAATCAAACATTAAAATCAACTATGTATTATTTGTTATAAATTGAATGATGAAAAGTACTATATCATTTAATATTTTAAAATGGAAAGAAATCAAAATTATTTTAAAGATACAATATTAAAAAGTATATTAAATTTAGTAATTATCTCAATACAAATATAAACTATTTTTATATGATAAGAACATATTTATTTAAGTTAGTAATTAATTATTAGATTAATATATTTTTGACTATAACTATTTTGAGATTAAAAAAAATTATTTCAAGTGTTTAACTTTTTATGCTTTTAAATTAAACATATTTTTAATTTTAATTTTTAGATTCACATGCCTATTTTTAATTTTAAATTAAGAAGAATATACATAGTTGACATAATGGTTGTCTTGCCACTTTATTTTATTAAAAATATATTTATTTTCTTTTCAAGATTTGAACTTGTGACTCCAATAGAGAAAAAATATTGTATTTTTCTTTTTGAAAAATGAAAATGAGTATTGAGAGGTGTCAGTGTTAGAATTTTTAGGTCACAAAAGTAATATTGTATGTGTTAGAGTGATTATTTAATTAATCAAAACTGTAATAATGTAACTTAATATTAAATATGTGGTTAAAAGCATAAATATCATGAAATATGAGATTATTGTGGAAATACCATAAGTCAATATCTTATTTGATGAGAGAGCAAATTAGAATATTGAAAAATAATAAATAACCCTAAAGTTATTTATAGGAGTTGTGGTTCACATTTGTAGACAACTTAAACAACTTTTCAAATTAAGGAGGCATAAAAGAAATCTACAAATCGAAAGATCAAATATCCACAAAACTTCATTGATTTCCAATGACAAATTCAAGTACGCTTCCACTTTTATTCTCAGGTTGAATTCTGATATGAGTTATCGACTTATAAGAATTATTTTAATGTTATATTCTTGATTTCTATATCTATAGAAATAATAAGGTTATGATCCCATCTAACAAGTGGTATGAAAGCCAATATCAGATTCAATTTATTTTTTTAATTTTTTTAAATCCTAATAGTTAAAAAATTTATATTTGAGATTATCAATCATTGAATTTCGTTTAATTTAATACTGTGATTAATATATGTTTTATCACACATTCTGTTTTTTTTTATATATTAAGATTTATATATAAAATATAAGTTTCTATATGCTAAGATTTATATATAAAAATAGGTTTATATATGTTATAATTTATATATAAAATATTGATTTATATATGTTAAGGTTTATATATAAAATAGGTTTATATATATTACTGTTTATCACTAGTTTATATATGTTTTGGTTTAGTAAATTAAAGAATATAAAAGTATTTTTTATAGATGGTTTATATGTTATCGTTTATATGTTCTATAAAAATAGCATCCATGAAGTATTTTATAGATATATTTGTTCTTTATTTTTCATACATTTTGTATAATTATTATCGTTAGTATGCAATAAATATTGAATTTTTATTGTTGTTTCGGAAGATGAATATAATAGTAAAAGAATAAATACTTGCTTTGGATTCAAATTTGACTACAAATTATATTTTTATACAGTAATTTAACATATTTTAGTAAGTAGTTGAAATGAAAAAGCCGTCAAAGTGACATCTTTTATAGAAATTGTTTATGAAAAATGTTAAAATTTTATGATCTATGTGTATGTTTGTCCATGCGGGTATCAATTGACCCAAAAGACAATTGGTGGTTGGCCGATTTTTTATACGTGCTTGTGATGGTAAGCATGAGATAATTATAATGTTTCGCATGTGAATAATAAATCAGTCCAAAGAGAGGGGTTTATTATTCGATATATTTTTTTATTATCAACTAGTAAAGGACCCGTGCGTTCGCACGGGTCGCGCAAGTGCAATAATTTATTTTTAAAAAAATTAAAATATAATATATTTTTTGTTTTTTATATATATATATATATATATATATATATATATATATATATATATATATATATATATATATATATATATATATATATATATGGTTGGATCAACGTACACAAATTTATTGCATAAGAGTTTTTTTTAATGTAAGTCGAGTAGTCGTTTCTCCAATAATATCCGAAAGATGGGATGATGACTATGGGAACCTCTTGTAGAACATGTTTGGCAGGTTTAGACCCTAGTACACTCCCTTTTGGGTGATTCTTAACCTAACTCCATGCTCGTGACTTACAACAAACCCTTGATTCATGGTTGATCCGTTCAGGTATCCTTAATATCAATGGAACTTGGGTGTTGATAAGGTGTAAACCATAATCCACCAAAATGGATGGTTGAATACTCCAAAAACCTTTTCAAAAGTCTAAATAAATAATAAAAATAATATTAGGATGAACTTTGATATAGTTAGGACTACTACAAAAAGTGCTTTTAACGTCGGACGCAAAATGCATTTTACCTCGACTGCAGTAGCAATATAATGAAGGACGTCAGGAAAAGTTGTCACTTATCATCTCAATGATTTAAAAACTGAGGGCTAACGTTATATGCATATGGGTTCGAACCCCATTCGCGTCACCTTTATTATTTTCAGAACTACCGTATCTTATATCTCAATTTATCTTAAAAACAGAGGGGTAAAATTATTTATTTATTTATATTGTTTACACGTAATATTAAAATAAAAATCAAATTCTCTAGAGTTATAGATAAAAACCAAATTCCTTAGGGATCTTGATAAAAATCAAATTCCCTAAAGATCTAGATTTTAGATCTTCGAATTATTGAATCTTGGGAAATATCAAAGGTTGGGTATAAGATTATTCTCTACGGATCTTGCATGCATTTAATTCTGAAGCAAAACAAAATAAGGGTTAGATAAATAAAATCAATATTCAAATACATGATTTTATGCTCAAATAAATATTTAAGGAAACAAACCTTAAACCCAAGTGATTTTCTGCTCTTGCAATCCATCTTAGAGAACTTTTCTAAACGTCTTTATGTTTCAAGCGCCTCATGTTCCATATAGGTTAGATTTTCAATATTCAACCTCCTTTAATAATTGATGTCCCTTTGGTTTCACGTGGATCACTAATAGCAGATTCTTGAGCGTTGATAAACATTAAATGAACGACAAAGATTTGTTTAAGAGCGTTGAATATAGTAAAAAAAGACTTAACTATCCGCTCGATCACGAAGAAAACCAAGATGAATAAGTTTTTTTTTAAATTACATTGATTACATAAAATATTAAAAATACATTGTAAAATATGTCTCCCAATGAGAATTTTTAATTTCCATGTCCATGTCTCATACAAGATGTTAGAGATCTATTTCACAATGAGAATTTTTGTTTTCTACACTTGCAATTCATCCCAGAGATCTGTAGTAGCAACCTATGATCAAAATATCTCTTTAAACAGATATTCATCAAAACTCTTCCAACAGATCTTAAGGTAAAATGACTTTTGATGAATATCTCTTTGGGCGACTACATATAAGTTAGTCTTAGGGTAAAATCTGTTTAACGAATGCTTTTATAGTAAAATATGATTATTAAATACTCTGACTTTATTATAAAACCGAGGTGAATAATTCTTTTTTGTAATTACATTATTTACACATAATATTAAAATACATTATTTACATCAAATCTTCGGTGATACCCAAATTTTGTTGCATACCCTTTAAAACATTTTTTTTTTGAAACAAGAATGATTTTCTACACTTACAATTTATCAACTGAGTACTCTTCAAAGGTTGAACTTCCTTCTTTAACTCAGGATTATTCTAAAAATACAAAAACAACAATATTAACACCATTATGTGAGATAGATTGCAATGGTAGAAAAAAATATTTTGTTCAAGATAAAAGAACATTGAATTTTTTTTCTGTGTCTTGCAATACATCCCAAAGAATGATACTTGTGAGTTTGAGGCAACTTCATATTAGTAAGGATTAGGATAAAATCTGTTTAACGAGTATTTTTATACTAAAATCTTATTATTTTATGTCTCAGTTAAATAGAAAATCGAAGGGTTAGAATATTTTGTTTACAATTATAAACAAATAAAATCATAAACTGCGATAGTTGGGAATCATAGCTTGTACCGAGTTTTTTTCACCGTGGTGTTTTGAAAATCCGAGGGAATATATGGTTTTTAATTTTTTTAAATAACTAGTAAAGGACCCGTGCGTTCGCAAGGGTCGCGCAAGTGCAATAATTTATTTTAAAAAAATTAAAATATAATATATTTTTTTGTTTATATATATATATATATATATATATATATATATATATATATATATATATATATATATATATATATATATATATATATATATATATATATATATATATATGGTTGGATCAACGTACACAAATTTATTGCATAAGAGTTTTTTTTAATGTAATGGATGTTAAATGATGAATAAATGGGTTCAAAAAATTTCCACAAATAACTTTTTCCAGTTTGGGACATAATAAAGTAAAACATTATTAATTTATAGTAATATAATTTGCTTAATTTTTTTGTATACTATATTAAGGAAATAATCAAAAAATATAATACAAAAATATTTTTACAATTTATTGATATATTGATATATAATAAACATTCCATTGTTAATGTTATGAATAAACATTCCATTTATCATTGAGATTTTGGACATAAGAAATAAAAATATATTTATTTAGTAATGGAGGAAATTTTCCAATCTGTTACTAATTTGAGGTATAAAAGCGCAAATATTAACCTTCATAATAAATGATTATTTAACCAAAATACATAAACCATGTAAAAGAAATACCAGAATCTCATTTGTTTTAAAATATAATAATGAATACTACCAAATGTTGAAATTAATTGCAATTGATACAATAAGGTTTAATGCAACAAAAGATATTGAAACAAAAGGTTCACAATTTTAGTTAAAATTGTGAGAAATAAGTCCAGCAACAAAAATGATTTAACTTCGTACAATTCTTTGGTCCTTAAAAAACTGGGTTTATACAAAACCTGCCTGCAACCTTTTAGAAAGTGATGATTCAAAACCTGCCCGCAACCTTAAAAAACTACAATAATAACTAATTTGATTTCAGGATATTGATTTCATTTTGGAATGATAAGATTGCAACAACAATAAAATAACGGTAATATTTTTTAGTAGTATAAATAGGTAATTTATTTTATCACATTTTTCACTCACATCTAGTCTAAATTTGACCAATTTATTTTATTTAATTTTAATTTTTTTGTGTACACATTTCATTTGAAAATGAACCTCAATCAACATAACACATGCTCCAATTTTATGCAAAATGATGGAAGTCCTCTTTGTATCCCAAATCAACAAAACACCCCATATTTTGGAAATCCACCTCTTATTCCAAATCCACACCATAATTCAAGATTTCAAAATTCTCTTTTTATCCCAAATCCATAAAATAATTCACCCATTGGAAATTACTCATATCATACATCACCTTACCCAATGAAAAACTCTCTTTTAATGTATTTTGATATATTTGAATCAATTTTTTAATTATATTTTATATAATATATACTGGGATTTAGTGGGGCCCATTTTCTTAGCCCACTTTAATTATTTACAATCATTTTCTTGTACAACTAAATGTATAAAGAATTGATATTCTTATTGATTTATTACAAATCATGCATAACATTAATTATCTTACGGCTGAATTATTTTAATACTCCACTGACCTAGCCAATAGAAAGGAGGCAGTGGACATAATTATTCATTTCAACCCCCAACTATATTTTGGCAAATAAATAATTTAAATATGTTGAGTTATAATACTATATATGATGACGTGAGATTGGTAAAAAGTATAGTTGCATGCTTAACTTAATCATTTCAAACAAACAATGTAGATTTTCCATTACCAATCAAAAGACAATTCACTGTATATGATAATTATACCTTGTTTTTTTTATAAATCCTTAATTCAGTTGAATGCAAGATTCAAACATTGCTCCAACATTTCTGAACTACCTGCAATTTTAACATATGTATTAGACTTTGAAAAAAATTGTAAAAAAATGTGTTTCTATGTGTTTTCTATAATTAGTTTTGAAGGATTTCATAATAAATTTTTATGTAATTGTTTTTTTAATTTCTAACACCATTAGGCATGCTGAAACCAAACATGACATGCAATAATCTATTTATAATTTAGTCGTATACACATATTTCATAAGATGACAACGTATTTTGTTATCAATCTAAAATACTTATTAACATTTGAAGATATGATACTCATATAAATTTTGTAGTTGAAAGAACACACAAAACACAATGTTCAACATAACAACATAGGATTTTGAATAATTTCACACACATGAATTAAATACTCATTATCATCCTTTAAACCATACATGAAATATAAATGTCAATTGTAATCCCATAAAATAAACACTTCAAAAAAGTAAGAACACATCCTACAACCAAAACATATCATGTTCTTAACAACTTCATACTTAAACTCATTCTGGTGCTAAAAAGTTCATAAAATATATTTCAATATCAAATTTCCGAAAATTCTAATTAAGAAGATGGTTCTATCTTTAATTTCTTGGATGGTTTGGTGCCTGATAATTGCGTAGCGCCAGACGCTTCAAAATCAACTTCTTCACCCTTGTCAGCAATTACAACATCCTTAGCCGGAGTCATTAGAATGATTGATTCTGGATCATTTTCACCAGATGCAGATAATGTTTGCTTGCAATATAAAAAATTAATTGTCAGATATAAAATGAATTATAATAATACAATATTTATCATAGAAAATTATTATGTTAACAAATGAAGATACTTACTGCGGAAGTTTCCAAATTTTCTTTGTTAGGGACCAACTTTGCATATTCAGTTTTAGACTGATTCTGCACATTGAAACATCGAATATTTATTATACTTGTTAAATGTTTAAATAATACATGAATTAAGTGAATATTATACGTCTTCTACTATGTAGTCATTTTCAATCTCTTTAACAAAGGCTTCATCATCACAAAGCTTCCAAACAGACGCTTGGGAAAACGTTGGCTGCACCTTAACTCTAAAAGCCATTTTCTTATTCAACAGCATTTCAAGCTCATCAGGATAAACCATTGAATCATCTTCTCCATTCTAATGGAAAAATAAAATATCAAACATGAGTGATAATCTGAACTTTACAACTCGATAAACTATTAACATTTTAACTTATGTATAACAATGTACCTCCACCATAGAGTTATGCATAAATTCAGCAGTCATTCCAAGTATAGCAGCACATTCGGAATCCCAGAATACAAATCGATATTTTGATTCACCATTGCTAACATATATCTCAATCTTGTACCTATAGTATTTTAAACGAAGAAAATAATATGATTAATAACAAATCCATTACCAAATTTATTTGCAATTCATCTAGATTATATGTACCTTGGTATAGGCTGTTCGACTTTTTGCCCACATGAATATTCATAAGCTTTTTCAGGATTAGGTGCCTTCGAAGAACACCTTGTGCAGCCATAATAAAACCATCCATACTTTGAGACAACAAATTTCAATGTGGTTGCTACAGTAACACATAAAGTTTCCTAAAAGCAAATAAAAAATGATATTAATTTCAAAAAGCAAACAATATAATTGTAATAGTAAAGATAAATTCGGCTCTATAGTATTCAACTTACATGTTTGATTTTGCAGAACTGACTTAAGGACATACATTTCGCATTATGAACAAACCTTTCTACTGACGAATACTGAGAACCACCAGACCAATTAGAAAGAGATTTTGCAGATTGAGTAGGCTTCTCCTTCTGTTCATTAGTAGGCAACCTATAGAAATAAGATTGTTTTTGAAATTAAAAATTATGTATAATAATCTGAATATAAATAAATAAATAAAATCCATACTTAGACATAAAATCTTGAATTTCAGGGATGTCTTCATTTATCAACAATTTGGAACCACTCCATGCATTTGACACTGTAAATTGTATAATTAATATAAAAATTATTGAACGTATAATGAAAAATACAAATCAGCTATGTATTTATAAAGTCTGATAGTGTAATACCTTGGCCATCTTTTACCATTGCATGAATGAGCAGAATTACAATAGCTCCATTGTTTTTAGGATCATTGTAGTAAGCCAAAAATTTTGATCCATAGATTTCCCATAAATTGCAATTTATGCAATTACCCCTATTTTGCAATATAAATAAACAATATTATATGATGGGATTCAGTGATGCAAAATATATAAATTTATCAAACACATAAGTTATGAAAATAATGCGCATTACTTCAAATCTTTCAGCACAACAGAAACAACAACTTTCTTCCCCGGAGTGTTGGATTGGATATGGTTTATCTCACTAACAGCACCAATAATATCTACATTAAAGTAAGGTTCATTATTGAATGTGTTTGCAAATATATAAGTTATATAAGTTATAATAGAATTTAAATTACCTTTCAGTCTATTGGTTTTGCATTTGCCTTGAAGTATCTCACCAAAATCTTTAAAGAAATATCCTTTAGGTGGAATATTTTGAAGTTCGATTGCCTTCATTGTGGTACCACCAAGAAACACAATTTTTTTTGAATGATCACATACCTTCCACTGAAAATCATTGTTATAGACACTGCCATTGTTTATAATGCAGGTCATATTCTCCTTAATGACCTCTTTCCATTTTAGTAAATGGTCATGACGAATAAGGACCTGAATCCGATCACCCTAACAAAATGAAAATAATCTTCTTTTTATATGTTATACAAAAAAGCATTTTGTTGTAATTACTAACTATCATACAAAAATCTATACAATTAAAAAAAGAAAAGCAATTTACCAAGGAATCCATAACAATCATCTCCAAATGTTTAATACCCTTATTATTCACAACACTCCAAACATCCATTATTCGAACAGCAAGACGCCAAGTTTCTTTTGAGTCATTGATGTCTTTCACAGAATCAACCTTTCTACTCATTTTCACTGAAAAAAAATTCAAAAATTAATGTAACTGCAAATTTAGATGACTATAAAATTACAAACCTAATAACCTGGAAAAAAAAAGAGTATATAAATTTGATAGAGGTGTGTGGCAAAATGCTGAAAAGGATCCAACCTTTGATGTTACACATATATAACATCGTTTTGATTGTATAATTATATGTTATTAAATTATAACTTTAAATTAAAAATAACTATTTAATATAGTTGATTAATATTAATTGAGTAATTTAATATTATTGTTAATTTACCTACCAATTAATTATTATTATTGTTATTATTATTATTGATATTTACCCGCCATATATGATAAGAATATTTTTAAAATTTAAATAGTATATTTATTATTTGATTTGATTTGATTTAATTGAGATCCAAACTCTATAAATTAAAATCGGTTACTTATTATGAACAATAATATATGGTCATTCCAATGTCAATCTATTATTAATTGAATTTTACATAGATGTAATTTTGCAATAACACGCTGGCATATTGAATCTTATACCGCTGTTATCTTTGCACTAACATATTTTATCCTTTCAACAGAATAATTATAGTAAATACGTACATTCTGTATACCGAATTATAATAAAAATGTATTAAAATCAAAAGTAATAAAACTGTTTACAGTAAATAAAAATATAGTCTAATTTCTTCATAATAAGTAACCGATTTTAATTTATAGAGTTTGGATCTCAATTAAATCAAATCAAATCAAATAATAAATATACTATTTAAATTTTAAAAATATTCTTATCATATATGACGGGTAAATATCAATAATAATAATAACAATAATAATAATTAATTGGTAGGTAAATTAACAATAATATTAAATTACTCAATTAATATTAATCAACTATATTAAATAGTTATTTTTAATTTTAAAGTTATAATTTAATAACATATAATTATACAATTAAATATTCATTTTGTCATTTAAAGAAAATCAAGTAACGATAATATTTGGCAAAAAAACTACAATAATAATTAATTTGATTTCAGAATATTGATTTCATTTTGGAATGATAAGATTGCAACAACAATAAAATAACGGTAATATTTTTTAGTAGTATAAATAGAGTTTAGTACGAAATTACTTATAGGAACATGAAAGTAGCTATATTATGGATTGTAATTAGGGTAATTAAGTAATTATGGTGGTAATTAACTTTTATATATTAAAAGTAGATAGAGTTTAGTACGAAATTACTTATAGGAACATGAAAGTAGCTGTATTATGGATTGTAATTAGGGTAATTAAGTAATTATGGTGCTAATTAACTTTTATATATTAAAAGTAGATGTATGATTGTTACAACAAGAGTACCACTAACAGTTAATATTAGTGTTCAAAGACTCAATATTGATGGTGCACTAGGTATCTTGAGATGTGTTATATCATTATTTGAACAATATTGATGATTCAGTTTTTCTTTTATGTGACTATATATAAACTTTTTAATTTTTGTTCGTTATCAATTACAATTGCTTCAATATCTGTTAATTTGAACTCGGTGTCGGTCCTTAATGGGACAAATTTTAAAGAATGAAATGAGAACATAGAAATTGTTCTTAGCTGCATGAATTTTGACTTTGCATTAGGAATGGAGCAACCACCTTCTCCTACGGAATCTAATACCTCTAAATAGAGTAAAGATTATGAGAAGTGGAATCACTCCAATCGCATGAGTCATGGTTTGGTCTGTTCTGAGGTCAATTTAGCTTTAGTGCTTGGAAACACTTGGTGGTTAGACTCTGGTGCAACTACTAACATCAGTATTTCAATGAAGGGTTTCCTGAACAACCGAAAGCCAAATGATGTTGAAAGATACATCTATGTGGGAGATGGCAAGTCGGTGGAGGTGGAAGCTATATGATATTTTAGATTATTGATGTGTACCAGATTTTATTTGGATTTGAAAGACATTTTTGTGGTTCCGTCATTTAGAAGGAATTTAATTTTAGTTTCTTATTTGGACAAATCATGTTATTTTTGTTCATTTGAAAACAATATGTTCAAGTTATCTTTCAATTCAGGTATTGTTGGAACTGGTTCACTTATGGGTCATGATAATCTATATTTGCTTGGTACAATAGCTACCTATGAAGAAACCTTGAATGTGGAATCACATGGTACTAAGCATAAAATTGATGATAAAAATTCAGGAGAACTATGGCACAAGCACCTAGGTTATATCTCTAAAAATAAAGTTGAGCGAATACTGTCCGATGGAATTTTGGATTCCATTGACTTAACAAACTTTGATGTTTGTGTTGAGTGCGTTCAAGGTAAACAAACCAAAACAAAGGAATATGTTGCATATAGAGTTACAAATGTCTTAGAATTAATACATATAGACATTTGTGGACCATTTCCCACACCTTCTTGAAATGGTCAATAATATTTTATATCATTCATAGACGATTACTCTAGATATGCGTACATATTTCTCATACATGAAAAGTCTCAATCATTGGATGTGTTCAAATAGTTTAAGCCCAAAGTTGAGAATCAAATCAACAAAATAATTAGAAAGTCAAGTCTGATCATGGCGGTGAACATTACGGAAGATATGACTGTTCAAGTGAACAACGTCCATGGCCTTTTTCCAAATACCTAGAGGAATGTGGAGTCGTCCCACAGTACACCATGCTAGGATTGCCTAGTATGAATGATGTTGCTGAAAGATGGAATCTGTCTCTTAAGGATATGGTAAGGAGTATGATTTGTCATTCTACCTTGCAAGAGTCACTTTGGGAAGAGACACTAAAGAGTGCAACTTACATCCTAAATAGAGTACCAAAAAAGGCAACTGCCAAAACACCTTAAGAGCTTTAGACTAGGAGAAATCCTAGTCTAAGAAATTTTCATGTGTGGGGGTGTCCAACTAAGGCAAGGCCTTATAGGCCAAATAAAAAGAAATTGGACTCCCAAACAATGATCAACTACTTTATTAGCTATTCTGAAAGATCTAGGGGCTACAAACTTTTCGATCCCAAATTCAATTCAATTTTTGAGACTAAAACAACCACATTCTTTGAGGATGTTGAGTTTGTGGGGAAAAATAAGGTTAGAAACTTTATCTCAGAGGAAGAATCGGTAACAATTCTATAACTGATTCATATAGTTGCTTTTGATCAAGCAAGAACGGAACCTCCACAAGACATTGTTGAAATTCCTCAAACTCAAGATGATTTGGTAATTCATGAAGAACAAACTCAAGATCCTCAAGATTAAGTGTTACAAGAACCAATACCTTTACAGAGATCCACTAGAGAAATGGTAAATGCTATTCCGGATGATTACATAGTTTTTCTCCAAGAACATGAGGAAAATAATGGTATGATGGAAGATGATCCAATCAACTACTGTCAAGCCATGCAAGATTCCAACTCGGAAAAATGGATTGAAGCAACGAAGGAGGAGTATAAGTCCATGCGAGACAATAAAGTTTGGGAACTTGTCCCGTTACCAGAAGGTGTGAAACCCATTGGTTGCAAATGAATTTTTAAGACCAAGCGGAATTCTAACGGTAATGTGGAGAGGTATAAAACTCGTCTTGTGGCTAAGGGATATACTCAAAAGAAAGGGATTGACTTTAAAAAGACTTTCTCTCAGGTTTCATCGAAAGACTCTTTTAGGACAATCATGGCACTTGTTGCATATTATGATTTAGAACTCCGTCAAATGAATGTCAAGAAGGTTTTCCTCAATGACAACATTGATGAAGTGATCTATATGGTGCAACTAGAAAACTTTGTGTCGGGAGACTCAAAGAATATGGTTTTCAAATTAAAAATATTGATTTATGGACTAAAAAAGGCATCTTGTCAGTGGTACCACAAGTTTTATGAAGTAATTCTCTCATTTGGTTTTAATGTGAATCTTATTGAAGATTGTGTGTATAAAAAATTCAGTGGGAGCAAATACATTTTCCTAGTCCTATATGTTGATGACATATTGCTTGTCGCCAATGATATAAGCATGATGCATAAAACCAAGAAGTTTCTATCAAGAACATTCAAGATGAAAGATCTTGGTGACATCTCCTTTGTATTATGAATTCAAATATATCGGGACCGATCTCAAGGTATTCTAGGATTATCACAAAGGATCTATATCAAAAAGGTACTTAGAAGGTTTGATATGCAAGAATGTAAATCAGGAGATACTCCAATTGCTAAGGGAGACAAATTCAGTCTCAGTTAGTGCCCAAAAGGAAACTTAGAAATTCAAGAAATGAAAAAGATTCCCTATGCGTCAGCAGTAGGGAATCTGTTGTATGCCCAAGTGTGTACGCGTTCGAATATTACATTCGTAATTGGGATATTAGACAAGATTTCAGCAATCCAGGAATGGATAATTGGAAAGGAACAAAAAAGGTTATGAGGTATTTAAATAGAACAAAAAACTAATTGCTCACATATAAGAGGTCAGACCAGTTAGAGATCATTGTATACTTGACTCAGATTTTGCTGTATGCCAGACAACTAAAGATCAACTTCAGGCTATATCTACATGTTGGCTGGTGGTGAGATTTCTTGGCGCAGTGCTAAGAAAAATCTTATGGCTTCATCCACCATGGAAACATAGTTTATAGCATGTTATGAGGCATCCGACCATAGGATTTGGTTGAGGAATCTTGTCATTGGACTGCGAATTATGGAAGGAATTGAAAGGCCACTTAAGTTATACTGTGACAACAAATCATCCGTCATGTATTCCAACAATAATAGGATCTCGACCAAGTCAAAACATATTGACATCAAGTTCCTAGTTGTTAAGGAAAGGGTATTAAGTGGATAAATTTTCATAGAACACTTGGAGGCAGACTCCATGATAACAGATCCTCTTACAAAAGGTCTTTCATACAAGGTCTTTCATGAGCACACTGCTCACATGAGTGTTTTACCGTTAGAGGAGTCTTTGGTTTAGTGGGAGTTGGTTGATTATGAATTTTATGTTCTGTGTTTGGTATTATGTATGGATGCTATGATTTTGGATATTTTCCAATTAATAAAGTTTGATATTTAATAGTTTACATTTTGTACAATAAAGTTATTGAATGATCTTACTAAAGTAAAGTAGGACCAATTGAAAATCGACATATGCAAACCAACTTCATGTGATTTTCATGCTGCACATTTTATGATGGATCTATGTCATTTAGTTGTGTCACTATTAGTGATCATTGAAGGGTTCAGTTATGATTGATATAATGAAAAACACTTTGATTATGTATACTGGCATAACTAATGAGTCATATACTTTGGATATCCTTAAATAATATAATGGTAAATGTTGAGCTCATAAAGTCTAACACATGTGTAAAATTACATATGTGACCATTGGGAGATTGTTAGAATTTTTGCGTCACAAATGTAATATTGCATGTGTTAGGGCCATTATTTAATTAGTCAAAACTACAGTGGTCTAATTAATATTAAGTATGTGGCTAAAAACATAAATATAATGAAATATGAGATTATTGTGTAGATATCATAAGTCAATATCTAATTTGATGAAGGGCCAAATTAGAATATTAAAAACTAAGAAATAACCCTAAGGTTATTTATAGGAGTTATGGTCCTCATTTATAGACAAAGTAAAACGACTAATAATAAATTCTCTCTTCATCCCCATCAGAGGAGAATCAAGGAGTCTTAGAGGAACTCTACAAATCAGAAGATCAAATACCCACAAACCTTTAGTGATTTCCAATGACAAATTCAGGTACGCTTTCGCTTTTATTCCCGGGTTGAATTCTGATATGGGTTGTCGACTCATAGAGATTATTTTAGAGTTTTGTTCTTAATTTTTATATCGATAGAAATAATAAGATTATGAACAGATCTAACACATATGACTATTGGATGATGTGACAAAAATGAAGTAGTAGTGTTAACATGTGTCGTGATATAATCTGCCGCTTCAAATTTTGTTTTTAGAATCACACGCCTATTTTAAATTTAAAATTAAGAGGAATATACATATTTGAAATAATGGTTGTCTTGTCACCTTATTTTAATTAACATGATTTTTTGTGTCTTTTTCTCAAGATTTGAATCAATGACCTCCAATTAAGAAAAAAATATTGTATTTTACTTTTTGAAAAATGAGTATCGAGAGATGCCACATAGAACTATTGGATGATACAAATAAAGTAGTAGTGTTAGCATGTGTCGTGATATAATCCGTCGTTTTAAATTTAATATATTATATAAATTTTAATTTTAGTTTTTAGATTCACATGTTTATTTTAAATTTTAAATTAAGAATATACATAGTCGAAATAGTGGTTGTCTTGTCAACTCGTTTTATTAAAAATGATTCTTTTTGTCTTTTTTAAGATTCGAACTTGTGACCTTCAATAGAGAAAAAATATTGTATTTAACTTTTTGAAAAATGAAAATAAATATTGTGAGGTGTCACATAAGACTATTGGATGATGAGACACAAATGAAATATTAGTGTTAGCTTGTGTCATGATATAATTTGTCACTTCAAATTTAGTATTTAGAATCACATGTCTATTTTAAATTTGAAATTAAGAGGAATATACATAGTTGAAATAGTGGTTGTCTTGTCATCTCATATTATTATTATTATTATTATTTTTTTGTCTTTTTCCTAAGATTCGAATATGTGAACCTTATATTTTACTTTTTGAAAAATAAAAATGAGTATTGAAAGATGTTACATAGGACTATTGAATGATATAACACAAATAAAATAGATGTGTTAACATATATCTTAATATAATTTGTCATTTAAAATTTAATATATTATATAAATTGCTAAATATGACACTTCTAACATTTTAAAATTAGATTTATGATGTAAGTTAAAAGTGTATTGTTAGCCATCTATTAGTACTTGTATGTTCTTTTTTAGTTACTATTTTTAAGCAATATAATTAATTATTATTATTATTATTATTATTATTATTATTGGTTATTATTATTATTATTATTATTATTATTATTATTATTATTATTATTATTGGTGTTATTATTATTATTATTATTATTATTATTATTATTATTATTATTATTATTATTATTATTATGATTATTATTATTATTATTATTATTATTATTATTATTAGTATTATTATTATTATTATATTATTATAGTATTATTATTATTATTATTTTATTATTATTATTATTATTATTATTATTATTATTATTATTATTATTATTATTATTATTATTATTATTATTATATTATTATTATTATTAGTATATTATTATTATTATATTATTATTATTATTATTATTATTATTATTATTATTATTATTATTATATATTATTATTATTATTATTATTATTTTATTATTATTATTATTATTATTATTATTATTATTATTATTATTATTATTATTATTATATTATTATTATTTTAGTATTATTATTATTATTATTATTATTATTATTTTTATTATTATTATTATTATTATTATTATTATTATTATTATTATTATTATTATTATTATTATTATTATTATTATTATTATTATTATTATGATTATTTATTATTATTATTATTATTATTATATTATTATTATTATTATATTATTATTTATTATTATTATTATTATTATTATTATTATATTATTATATTATTATTATTATTATATTATTATTATATTATTATTATTATTATTATTATATATTATTATTATTATTATTATTATTATTATTATTATTATTATTATATATTATTATTATTATTATATTATTATTATTATTATTATTATTATTATTATTATTATTATTATTATTATTATTATTATTATTATTATTATTATATATTATTATTATTATTATTATTATATTATTATATTATTATTATTATTATTATTATTATTATTATACAACATAAGTTTGATAAAATCTCAACCGCTCAATTTTTTTCTTCTAAATTTATGTCTTTTTAGTTTTCATATCTGTTTCTTTACCTTCAACTCCTAGATTCAAGCAATCTTAGGTGGTTTTCTTCACCAAGCTAAACAAGACAAAACAAAAAATAAAAACAAAATTGGTCTTTTGATCATTTCCCTAGTTTATATCTTTCTATAGAAATTTCTCGAACACTTTTCTTCTAAGAATAAATAAATAAATTGTAGCAACAAAACAAAGAGTATATACAAAATTGTAATCAATAGAAGAAGTTATTGAGATAGACAGTAATATATTTTGTCATGGGAAGAAGAGCCCCTTATGCCAATGGCAATAATAATTCATCGATAGTTTCGTTTCTATATTTTTCATTCTCCTTTGTAGCATTAGCAACAAGCATTGCGATAATCATAACTCTATGTAGTGTTCGAAGAAAAAAATCTCCACCAACACCACAACCTAGTACATTGTCTAATCCACTTGATGTTACAGAAACAATGAAGAATTCATCTACATCACCAACACCAACACCAAATACACAAGAACCAACGAACACAAATGCAACAATATTCATATCACAAGAACAACCTCGTGCCTCGGAGACAACACCGTTAGAAAATACATTGATAGAAGGAAATAACAATGAAATTTTGATGAAAGAGTTACCTCTTCCACCATCCATGCAACAAAGCAACAACAAAAATTCAGAGTTTGTGAAAAAGGTAAATTCTGAACGTAGGTTATCATTTAATTTGAGCATGAAAATTCCAACGAGTTTATCTTTGGCAAAGAATTGGGATAAAAAAGAGGAAAATGATATAGAAAAGAAAGAGAAGATAAAAGGGGATGAATCTGTTTGGATGAAAACAATTATATTAGGTGAAAAATGTATGCCTGATGAAGAAGAGGATGGTGTTATATATGAGGGAAAAGGGCATAGAATATCTGCATATCATCCTAGAAATTCTGTTTCTTCTGCACCAGTGTCACTTTCTAGACAATGGTCTTCTATTGCTCTTGATGTACCCCAATCACATGAGGAAAGAATTAGTAAAATTTGATATGACTGTAACATTTTAGAATTTTATATGAAGGAATAAAACATGTTAGTGTTAGAATTGTGTTTTTCTTTTGTGTGTTATTATGTTTCCTTATATATAGTTAGTGAATATGATTTCACATGGCAATGTTTCTAATTCACATTAAAAATTTCTTGTCTCTTTCTTCTATTGGAGAGCCTCATATTTAGAAACAAACTATTGAACTACGTGCAAGAGTGAAATTTACGTTTAAAATAAATAATTTATATCCCTAGCAAACAAAAGTTATCATTCATTACTCTAACTAAATTTAGGGCCCTAAACCTTTCAAATTCAACAACCAATGACTTAAATATAATGATTTTCTTGAAGTAGTTAATAATAGTTGGGATAATTTATCTTAATGGATGGAAGTCTTTTGTCCCTAAATAGAAACTTAAACCTCTTAAAGACGCTATTGAAATGTGGGGTAAGTAGGTCTTTGCTAACTTGGATTTGAGAATTGTGGTGCTTAAGGAAGAAGTTAGGACCTTGGACTATAAAGATGATCTGAGAGATCTTCAGTAGGATGATATTGACTATAGCACTAGGGCCATAGCAAACTTTTTGTCCTTACTTAAAGTAAACATTTCCTAACTTTTTCAAAGGTCTGGGACCAAGTGGCTCTAGGAAGGTTACACTAATACTGATTTCTTCCATGCGTGTATCAAGAGTAACGACTAGGTGGAAGTTGTGGCTAAGATTCAATAAGAGATGGTGAAATACTTCACATATTTTTTTGGAAACTGCTAACTGATAATCCATTTTTGGATGGATTGGGATTCATTCTATGTCTTTGTAAGATAATTCATATTTTTCTTCTCATTTCCTTCTTCGTGAGATTAATCTGGCGGTTACTCAATTTGATGACAATAAGAGTCCAAAACTACATGGTTAACATTTCTCTTTTTCTAAGAGATTTTGGCATATTTTAAGGATTGATATTGGGATCATGTTTGAATAGTTTCCTTTTCTAGTAACCTTACCTCACATTTATTGGTTGTATTATGTGCTACTAATCCCTAAGATCGATTATCCCACTTAGTTAGGAGATTTCCTCATGATTTCTCTAATTGTATCTTTGTAGAAGCTTGTGGCTAAAGTACTTGCAGCTAGATTAACTAGTGTCACAGATAAACTCATCGCTCCTAACCAATCTTCCCTTCTTAAAGGGAGGCTCTTGGTTGATGGAGTGGTAGTGGTTAACTAGATGATGTGCTTGGCTAGAAAAACCAAGAAAGACTCCCTTATTTTCAATGTTAGTTTCAAAAAGGCACATGATTTTGTGAAATTGATTTTCTCTTGGAACATTGATGACCTTATTAGTGGATGTCCCACTCAAGGGATTAATATCCAAATGAGACTTAAACAAGGGGACATGTTAACCTCATTGATTTTTGTTCTATTAGTGGAATGACTTAGTGGTTTGTTTGTTCGGGGTATATTTGAGTCTCTTATTAGGGTTTAAGGAGAGATCCTCTGATATCATGGTTTATCTATTGAAAAATGTAGATGACACTCTTATCTTGGCTAAACTCACATTTGAGAACCTTCTTATCATTAAAACCATCCTTCACATTTTTGATCTAGCTTGTGGGCTTCACATTATTTTTTCTAAATTTAGTTTGATTGGAGTCAATGTTGCCCCTAACCTTTATGGATTTGGTAGAAGGCTTCATGTATTGCAAATAAGAGTACCTCCTTTTCAAGTATCTTAGCATTCAGGTGAGTGTTATTCCTCAGTTGGGAGCCACCTATGAAACTTTGATTAGTTTTATATCCAAATGAATATTTTGTGTGGAGTTATAAGTTTGTTAGTTTGGGTGAGAGTAGTTCTTATCAATTTGACTAGTGTTTTATGAATATCCTTTACATAAATGTCTATTAAGGTTTGGAAGAAGATTGCGAGGCTTTGAAAGATGTTACTTTAAAAAGGAATGAAAGGCGAGTCTAAAATATCTTGGATTAGATTATGATGTTTGTAAGCTTAAGAATAAATGACATATGTGTTCACGATCTTTATCTATTAATTTGCCCATACTTGTCAAATGAGGGTAGAGATTTATCTTAGATGCCACTTGTATTTGGTGTTATATTCTTTTGTCTATATATGGTTTATGATTGTCTCTTCACTTCATGAGCTGGGGGAACATTATTTGGTTTTAAATTGACTTTCAATTGGGGGAAATGATTCTTTATTCTTAATTGTGAGCTTAGTACCTCTTATGTTTGGTTTGTGAAAGCTGTTATGTGTCGGCCAAAGACATGGAACCTACCGGTATGTGTCAACTAAGATACGGGACCCCTAAGTCCGCGTCGACCAAAGATCCGAGTTCCATTACTCCTCACCAGTCAAAGAGCCAATGACATGAGGCTCATTACCTAGCCTACTCCGTTAGGCCCAAGGTATAAATATCTTTGTAAAGGATTCTATGATAAAAACACACATTCTCTAATCTTCACTTTCACTATCACCTATATTTAACCCTAACTGACTTGGGCGTTGGAGTGCTAACCATACAGGTACCCCCCTAGGTCCACCGTATCGAAGATAGAAATACCAGTTATCAACGTCGTATCAGCACCGATACCTCGGGTTCGAGAGGCACTGTGATCACAACCTTCAATCTATGGTGTTGCATCCGCAAAGAATATCGAAAGCTATGTTCCATCGTAGTTTTTGCAATCATCACCATTTATGGTTCCACAATGGAACAATGGTTTCGTCTTTTGGGAATCGACTTCCAATTCCTAATATTTGCAATATTTCACGTTCGAATCTCAGAACTAAGCTCCGAAGAGATTTCTGACTGAGAAATCAAAGTTTCACGAAGCCAAAATCTCATATCTTCGTTGTTGGATCCACTGAACTCCGATACAATACCGAGAAAACAATTATGTAGATTTCAAGCTGCCTAGGAATGACATCAATGGAAGTCTAAGATCAATGTTCTGTCTGGGGACGCCCTGGTCGACATGGGGAATCAACCTCGAAAGCTAGGGGAAGTTGGACGAGTCATATTCTCTGATATGGGTTCAGATTCGTAAGTCTGAGACTGGCCAGGGTCCGTGACACCGTCGACCGAGCAAAGTTATGGGTCCAATATCACCCGACACACCTCTGTCTGACTCTCATCAAATTCCGAGAGAAAATTTAGCCTATATATGAGCAAGGTCAAAAGGAGTCACCCCTAAGAGGAATGTCGGGTCCAAAACCACCCCGAGCAAATAATGTCGGATATCTCATCACCATAAAGGCCTCACATCGGGTATCTCATCATTGTAACGATCAGTTCTAGGTCCCGAACGTGAGGTAACTCAAGGGATCAAAGATCGCCCGAGTACCTGAATGATGGAGTAAGTGAGGGCCACTTGGCTCTCCATCGGCTGGATAGGTCTCCTACGCCCGACTCTGTTCCCAACAAAAAATCAGGAGGGTCGACAAGACACGAGCTAGAGAAATGGGCGTCCCACATCCGATGGGGCACCCAATCTGCTGATCCCAGCAAATGCCAATCAGAATCCCTCGATATCCGGCCAAATAAGGGCCCTCCCGAAGCACCATCTGGAACCAAGAAAATTGGGCCACCCCATCTTCGAAAAGAAGAGTCAGAAATACGCAGTAGGGTCCGGACACATCCCAAGCCAAGAGTCTGGCCCTCTAGAGCCGACCGAGCACCAAGTCATTGAGATACTCATCTAAGGGAAGTGTCCAATGACATTTGCGCCCGACCGCAAGATGTAATAAATGTATTTGTAAATTAATCATACAATATATATATAAAAATATATATTATTTGTAAATTAATCATACAATATATATAATATATATATATATATATATATATATATATATATTTGTAATAAATGTATTTCATCAGTTCTAGGTCCAATGAAATGATATTATATAAATATATATATATATATATATATAATATATATATATATATATATATATATATATATATATATAGATATATATATATATATATATAATATATATATTATTATATAAAATATATATATATATATATATATATATATATATATATATATTTTATATAAAATAGATATATATTATATATATATATATATATATATATATATATATTTATATAAAATATATATATATATATATAATATTATATTATATATATATATATATATAGGTTTTATATAATATATGATATATATATATATATATATATATATATTATATATTTTATATAAAAAATATATATATATATATATATATATAATATATATATAGTATTATAATATATATATATATATATATATATAGATATATATTTTTTATATAATTATTATATATATATATATATATTTTATATAATATATATATATATATATATATTTTTATATATATATATAGATATATATATATATGATATATATATATATATATATTTTATATAATATATATATATATATATATATATATATATATATATATATATATATATATTTTATATAAAATATATATATATTATTTGCCCATACTTGTCAAATGCGGGTAGAGATTTATCTTAGATGCCACTTGTATTTGGTGTTATATTCTTTTGTCATATATGGTTTATGATTGTCTCTTCACTTCATGAGCTGGGGGAACATTATTTGGTTTTAAATTGACTTTCAATTGGGGGAAATGATTCTTTATTCTTAATTGTGAGCTTAGTACCTCTTATGTTTGGTTTGTGAAAGCTGTTATGTGTCGGCCAAAGACATGGAACCTACCGGTATGTGTCAACCAAGATACGGGACCCCTAAGTCCGCGTCGACCAAAGATCCGAGTTCCATTACTCCTCACCAGTCAAAGAGCCAATGACATGAGGCTCATTACCTAGCCTACTCCGTTAGGCCCAAGGTATAAATATCTTTGTAAAGGATTCTATGATAAAAACACACATTCTCTAATCTTCACTTTCACTATCACCTATATTTAACCCTAACTGACTTGGGCGTTGGAGTGCTAACCATACAGGTACCCCCCTAGGTCCACCGTATCGAAGATAGAAATACCAGTTATCAACGTCGTATCAGCACCGATACCTCGGGTTCGAGAGGCACTGTGATCACAACCTTCAATCTATGGTGTTGCATCCGCAAAGAATATCGAAAGCTATGTTCCATCGTAGTTTTTGCAATCATCACCATTTATGGTTCCACAATGGAACAATGGTTTCGTCTTTGGGAATCGACTTCCAATTCCTAATATTTGCAATATTTCACGTTCGAATCTCAGAACTAAGCTCCGAAGAGATTTCTGACTGAGAAATCAAAGTTTCACGAAGCCAAAATCTCATATCTTCGTTGTTGGATCCACTGAACTCCGATACAATACCGAGAAAACAATTATGTAGATTTCAAGCTGCCTAGGAATGACATCAATGGAAGTCTAAGATCAATGTTCTGTCTGGGGACGCCCTGGTCGACATGGGGAATCAACCTCGAAAGCTAGGGGGAAGTTGGACGAGTCATATTCTCTGATATGGGTTCAGATTCGTAAGTCTGAGACTGGCCAGGGTCCGTGACACCGTCGACCGAGCAAAGTTATGGGTCCAATATCACCCGACACACCTCTGTCTGACTCTCATCAAATTCCGAGAGAAAATTTAGCCTATATATGAGCAAGGTCAAAAGGAGTCACCCCTAAGAGGAATGTCGGGTCCAAAACCACCCCGAGCAAATAATGTCGGATATCTCATCACCATAAAGGCCTCACATCGGGTATCTCATCATTGTAACGATCAGTTCTAGGTCCCGAACGTGAGGTAACTCAAGGGATCAAAGATCGCCCGAGTACCTGAATGATGGAGTAAGTGAGGGCCACTTGGCTCTCCATCGGCTGGATAGGTCTCTTACGCCCGACTCTGTTCCCAACAAAAATCAGGAGGGTCGACAAGACACGAGCTAGAGAAATGGGCGTCCCACATCCGATGGGGCACCCAATCTGCTGATCCCAGCAAATGCCAATCAGAATCCCTCGATATCCGGCCAAATAAGGGCCCTCCCGAAGCAACATCTGGAACCAAGAAATTGGGCCACCCCATCTTCGAAAAGAAGAGTCAGAAATACGCAGTAGGGTCCGGACACATCCCAAGCCAGAGTCTGGCCCTCTAGAGCCGACCGAGCACCAAGTCTTGAGATACTCATCTAAGGGAAGTGTCCAATGACATTTGCGCCCGACCGCAAGATGTAATAAATGTATTTGTAAATTAATCATAC